>NW_017179000.1:96307-96593 GCF_001652005.2 Ceratina calcarata
AAAAAACGAAAATTTCGCAAAATCTGAAGGGGTACCCCTTGGAAAAATCTCAGAAAAATAAAAAAAATTTTTTTTGTCAAAAAATCGAGGAATGCTTTAAATAAAAGTTGTTTTTCTTCTAACTTTGGTATTTAACGAGTTAAACATAATTAATCGGCACTTTATTGGCATTGAGCTCTATCCTAACTGGAGTATGTGAACTCTTATAGGCAGAAGCAGCTGCTACAGCGGTCTGAGAAAAATGTGATTTCAGTCTTGTAGGAAATGACTAGAATCGGTCATTATC
>NW_017179000.1:96701-107838 GCF_001652005.2 Ceratina calcarata
AAAAAATAGTGCACTTTTCTTCTAATTTCGATATTTAATAAGTTACATATGATTATATGGCATTTTATTGATGTTGACAAAATCCGACCGTCGAAATGGCGAACTGTTGACAAAAAATTTTGTTTTTCTTCAATAATCCCTAAACCGTTAGTTCTACGGGAAAATTGCATAGAACCTTTCTTATAGAGAACGACGAGATAAATTCCTGTATCTCTTTCTATGAAACACTACGTCATAGTAATTGTTATTTAACTCGAATCTATCAAATGGCAATTTAAAATTAGCGAGTACTTGACTCGTGTGGTAAAATTCCTTCTACATATCGTACATACCTAGCCTGCATTATTTATATTTGCCGGTGGCTCTGGGCAGGCATGGTTTGTAAAGCACCTCTTATGCTTTGACAATAATTTCTACAGTTTTCATTATCTTAAGCTCGTGACACCTACGTCGAGATTAAACTTGGTAAACATTTTTTGGCATGGGTGATAATCTACGTCGCGAGGTAACGTTTCTATACATTTTTACGTAAGTGTCACACTTTCTTTTTGTTCAAATTATCAAATAGAATGGAACATCGTTTTCTGTAACGATCTTTTGTTTCGTAAACAGGTGTTGAACATTTTCAAAAGGCTGCATCGAACGCGGATGAAAACGTTCCAAGACGACGATTTCGCGTTGCAAGGTATACGAATATATACTGTATGGTAACGAATACGTAAAATAATATTGATGTATCTTCCAGTTATAAGGAATAAGATAAACGAGGAGTACAAGAAGTGCAAGACCGTCTCAAATCCTGCAGCCATTCAAGAGGTCGATTAAAGATCAAATAAAGATATACCTGTATAAGTAGCTTTTGCAACTGATCAAAGCTATTTATATATTTAACTTTAAAGAGAAACTGTACCTCTTATTTTTCTCCGGTCTTCAGTTGAACAAGTTCGCGGAGGAAGTGGAGCACGAGTTAAGGACAACAGTGATTCAGGCAGTGGAAAAGGAATCTGGAACATTTGGTACACTTTAATCAACGGAGAACATCGGTAATCAAGTTTGTAATTAAATTAAACAAGAATCTTGAAATATTTTAGAATTACGGATCCAACCGGATACCTTGGTGGACAATGCCGTGTTCGAAGAAAAGCCAAAGGATTGCAAAGGAGGATTGAGGTCGGACAAAGACGATACGAATCCAAAGAACGTAGCCGGGAAATAAAATAAAACCATAGTAAATCGTTTTCTTTCTAGCAGTTTATTTCTCCTTTGTCCTCGACTTTGACCAGAGATCGGGAATTTTCTCTCTCGACGAAAATAACAAATTTTATTTCTCGGCACCCTCCACTTTCATCCTAGAAGAAACAGTTTATGTTGATCATTGATTGGAATTAGTGTAATACGATTAGAATTATACTTTCCTCTTCCGTTTGATCCCGCCATAACATGGGATTTTGTTCGTTTGATTCGACCGGACAGTTTCGTAGAACAAGGAACGATATGGACGCGGGGCAGGGGTTTTTCGTTTTAGAACATGTACAACGTTTTCGGCGCGAACCTGATGAGAGCGATATGAATTAAACCGTGACAGAGTTAGTAAGGACAACTTGAAACAAAGTGGATACATCCGTTTCGTTTTTTTTTAATAGCGAGTACTAACACATGCTCGGGATGGTTACGTATCTGGTCCAGAAGATCAGCTGGTCTGATTTGATCCGTGCAAATGCGATGAACAGCCGTGAACAGCGGGAACTTTTCCAGCATATTCTTTGCTATAAACGAAAAGTCAATTAATTCACGAACGATAATTTAATTTATATCAAGACCTACCCTTTAACATGCCGTGGACTTCGTCTGCCGTGGCAGGTCCTTGGAGTTTCTGACCACTCAGAAGCTCATCTTCTAATTGTTTGATGGTCTGAAACGAACGATCACGATAGGAATAAATTCCTTATTATTATCACGCGAGATGGTACCTTCCCAGTCTTCACGTACTGCTCGCACACTCTCCGATTTCTACCGCCGTAGCAAGTGGTGATCAGATCCGCGATACCGCAGCTCTCGAAGAAGGTCGCGAGCTTGCCACCTGGGAAGAAGACGTCGACGAACCTGATCATCTCCATCAGGCCTAGCCTGATCACAGCCGCTTTCGTATTATCACCATATCCTAAACCGTCGACGAAACCGGCTGCGCAGGCGACTATGTTCTGAAACAAATAATCGAGACTCGTCATTATGAATCGAACACGATTAAGATGTAGCACAAATCGATTGGAATTTGAATGATTACCTTGAGAGCACCGCAAACTTCGACTGACTCACAGTCATCTACGACCACGACTCTGAAATTGGGCGTCTGGATCAGGTCCCTCATCAAGGGTGCCAAGCGTTTGTCTCTACAACCTGTGAACAGATGAATTTCATTTCGGTGAACTTTGTTTACATCGGGTTTAGAACATCAAGATTTACCTATCGTAGTCTCGCAAAACTTCTCCTCGGCCACTTCGTTCGCCAGATTGGCTCCCATCAGAACGTAACATTGAATCCTCAGGTTCTTCTCGATTATCTTCGAGATCAGTTCGATATTGGTCCCGTCGCCACGGTCAAATCCCTAAAGCAAACTCCAAAATTTATATGCGAGCAACATATGTGCAACATATGGGTTTGTTACCTTAATAAGAGAGAGACCGACCGCGGTCGGTTTTATTTTATCCAACAGCGTCGCGCATAGTGTTCTGATAAATTGGTGAGGAATTACAAATATTAAAATATCGGCATCCTTCGCTGCTTCGACGACATCCGGTATCGCTACCTGAAAAAAAAAACCAGAAGGCGATCAGAAATTAGTATCTAGATAAACGATAATTCTCTTGTAATTTTCATTGTCAAATTCTATTATCGCTCTTTGATTACTTTGCAAATACACTTGAATCCAAGATTAATGTTTACAATAATTAACAGAGTAGAGCTGCTGGTAACGAGTAACCGGATGTGATAAAAGGATTTTCGAATTATCAAGAGCGTTGCATCATATAAAATAGTTATTGATATTGGCAGAACCATCTCCGTTATCAATATTGCTAGCTTTCGATATCAATCACTTTTAAACCGGATGCGCTAAATGAAGATAACAGCATAATGAGAGAATCGTATGCAAAACATTGCGACATATCGTCAGTTTTTGACATTCTGTATATTTTTATGTAATAATATTTATCGCAGTGAAGCTTTTTTTCTTTTATCATAGTGACGCTGATTTTTATATGACGATTTAAACAGATTTATATTTTTTAAAACTTGTCCCTTTCATCTCCTGTGTACATCGATTTTCCTTCTGTGAATTCTTAAAACCCTCAATAACTATTTAAGGGGCGGCATCATTAGGTATACAACTTCCACTACAGCGTATCAGATAATACCATTATCTGTGTAGTAGGGGAAACCGCCCATATATAAAGAGGCACGTATCAAACGAACTAAAGAGCAGTAGATATTCGCAAGAATATCATCCTCCGTGATCTCTTCGAAGCGCAGCAACTCGATTGAACAAGTAAATCCATTAATCATGAGGATAAATTCGATAATACCCAATTTCGAAGTGGACTCCACGCAAGGTCGAATTAATTTCTACGACTGGCAGGGAGATTCGTAAGTCCAAAGATTTTTAACTACATCTGCCGTCACGAGAGTCCATAATGCGCAAAGACCAGTTTTCGGTCGCTGTCCTCATCTCTTTCTTTCTCTCTAATACTTTCCATACTTTCGCCACTACTTGGATCTACGTATTCGGTTAGTCCACTACCTCCAAGCTACACGAAACTGTATGGACTCTCGTGATGACAGGAATATATCTCTTTTGCAGAAAGTACAAGATCCAAATTCTGATCAAACAGTTTTAATCTTGTAATTCTCTTACGTTGCAATTGATATTGAAAGAAGGATTAATGCGTTTAAAGCTGATTTTAAATAATGCATAGTCAACGTTTGGATATGTAGTCAACCTTCAGTTTCAGAAAGTCAAGCGCAACGAGAATAACAATAATACTCTATTTACGGTCTCGTACAATTGTCCTTGAAAAGCGCGTTTAACACGCGTGTAATGGCTGTTCATGTATTTGTCCGAAGCAGATGTGTGAGAAATCTGTGGGCAAACAGATGACTATTACGGACGCATACTGCGTTGTTGAAAAAGAATCCTCTTTAAACAGAAACAATGAATTCAAATCAATTCCAAGTCGTTCCTACAATTCCAATTATTTATCACCGGCGTAATTAAAGTGTTTGAACATGTTCGTAGATGGGTGGTTCTATTTTCTCATCCGGCCGACTTTACTCCGGTCTGCACGACCGAGTTGGGCAGAATAGCTGTGCACAAGCCTTATTTCGAGAAACGAAACACGAAACTTCTGGCCCACTCCGTAGATAAACTGCAGGATCATGTCGATTGGGTTAATGTAAGATCGTGGATCAATGGTCGACTCTTAAAGTTCTTACTTAAAATATAAACATTATAGGACATCAAATCGTACTGCCGTGATATCCCCGGCGACTTCCCCTACCCGATAATCGCCGATCCCGATCGATCCTTGGCTGTGAAATTGGACATGATCGACGAGGACAGCAAGGACGACCCAGAAACCGCGATGACCGTTCGAGCCTTGTACATCATTAGCCCCGATCATCGCCTGAGGCTTTCGATGCACTATCCAACATCCACGGGACGTAATGTCGAGTGAGTACGATGCAATAGTAAACAGATATTGTACAGCAAGAATTATCGTGTGTCAGAATTATTGACGTTCATTGTACTTCGTCTTTTTTTTGAGATTCTACGTGTGATCGATTCTCTTCAATTAGTCGACAGAATACCGGAAGTGGCTACACCTGCCAACTGGGTGGTAAGAGATTTTGCATATAGAGTAGATGAAATCGTATTGGGTCGTCCAATCGCGTTTCTTATTTGCAGCCTGGAGAGAAAGTGATGATTCTCCCTACTGTCAAAGACGAAGATTTACCGAAGCTATTCCCGAAGGGTATCGACAAAGTATCAATGCCATCTGGAAAGGTGTACGTCCGCACCACCACCAATTATCAGTAAAAGATAAACCCGTCTCGTATGACATAACTCTATTATTTCTGTTACTCGCTCGCTTTGTCACATATACGTTTCGCTTGTTATGTAATACTTGGATGACTGATCGACGGATTAATGTTAATAATATCGTTTGGAATAAAGGAGCAATGGTGAAATAAAAAAATATGAGATATTGTTATCTGTCTCTGCGATAGAGAAAGTGTCGCATACTCACGACGTTCTCTGGTAATTTGTGCCCTGGCAGATATTTTACGTTCTCGTGCAGTTGATTGATAATGTCCGTGAGCTTCTGGCCATTCACAATTTCTTCGTAGACGTACATAGTTACACGTGGCTCGAATTTGTTATTGTACTTCATCGCGTTTGCACCGACGATCTTTGCGATAGCCGAGCCCCTGGGAACATGTACGAAAATCTCGTTTCAAACTACTTTCGAATCCATTTCTTCGTTGATTGATGAAGACGAGCATGCTTAACTTCACACTGCATTTTCATTATCGCGTGGAGGGTAAAGAAACTTGGAGGAACTCACCAGTTTCCGCTGCCGACGATGCAAACTCTCTTCTTAGCTTGGTCAGCCATCTCAAAACTGTTCCTTTCACTTCGAATTTGCCTCTTTAAATGGAAGTGTTTGGCGCGTACACGGAACAAGAGACTGGCTCTCGGCAAACGAAGGAAAACAGACCGACGAAAAATCAGTTTGTCGCACTTTCACAATCCTCCCGCGAATCCGTCGACCGACGGATTGACTGTCCGTCGAATCAACCGAATGACACATTCACTGACGGAGTGACCGACCTACTGACTAACTTCAACGCATTCTCAGGTTTGACGGTTTGACCTTAGCAACGAGATTATTTTCTGGCGGAGCTGCCCGGTAGAATTCTGGAGCAAGGCCAGCGGCACGCGATTTCGCCAGGAACCGGCGTACAGGCCAAAATTATAATTAGCGAGCAAGTTAATAATAATTCAAAAGGATGATAATGACGGATCATGATAATGTAAGTTTACCTCGCTACGCTCGAATGGAATCGTTAGCCAAGTACAACGTACTTTAAACCATCCTTTACTTATTCAATTTGCGAACAACACGTGGAACGAGCTTGCTCCTTACATAATATGTTGTAGTCGTAATTGAATACGTGCGTATTTTATTTTTCCGTTCAATTTAATACAAAATAATAAAAATATTGATTATCTTCAAAGACGTGATCGTAGACTACAAGACAATTGTTCGTTTTCTTCCTCTTCTTGGGCCAACGCGTTAGCTTGGGTCCTGAATCCAAAAATTAAATATCCTAAGACAAATTAATTAGCAACAAGGATTTCTTTTTAACGTACTTCGATTATAATTACCAAATTCACAAACTTTAAACTACAAACACATAAATAAATAATTAAAATGTTAATTACTATCTAATAAGGAAGATTAATTAGTATATGTTAATGAAACAAAGGGAAACCAGGAAACGATGAAACAATTAACAGGAATAGTGTGCGACTGTTTATTCTAACGAATAAATCATTTTTAATAAATCAACAGTAATCAACAAGCGCTGATATACATATATGTACACGTACATAGATATACTAGCTTCCGTAATACATAAAACAATTCTTTTTACAATGGATCTACATAAGACTATTTTTAAATTTCTTTGATATGTTACAACAAAACACATTTTCTCCTTTTACAATATATATATGTATATGCTCTACTATCGTTTTAAAGTGGCATCTGTACTATTTGTAACATCTTTCCACTGTTACTTTATGATGCTTCCAGCACCTCAAGTTTCCATTATTCATTTAACAATCTCATAACAATCTCCAGATTATTCAACCGTCTATATACAAATATTTATGTACATACACTCGTGCTATGTACATTATTTTTCAAACGAAGGAATTGTTTAATTATACCTACTTGTACTCTCGAGAAATATTAGAATCCTCTACAAGTGCCCGTCAGAGAATCTCCAGAAATCGTTAATTTTCAAAAATTTCTGGGATTCTGTGACATTTGTACGTTCCCAAGAATCGTACCGACTTACCGGAATCAATTTCTCTACGTGTTTAAACACTTCCTTCTTGTACACATACTTTCGTACATACTCTTGTACATACGTATATGCATTTGTTTCCTTACATGTGTTCAGGATGGTTCCGGATGCATTCGATCAAGTCGGCAGGTTTGATCTCCCCGATGCAAATTCGATGGATAGCGGTGAACAGGGGGAACCTGGCCTCCATGTTCTTTGATTTCAACATGTAGTTGACCTCCTCCGCGGTGAACGGACCCTGCAGCTTCTGCCCGTTGAGCATTTCTTTCTCGAGTTCCTCTATCGTCTGAGAACAGAACACAAACCGTCGTAGATACGTAAGATTCGATTTAGAAGAAATTATACCTTTCCGGTTTTGACGAACGCCTCGGACACCCTACGATTTCTGCCACCGTAGCAGGTGGTGATCAGATCGGCCACGCCGCAGCTCTCGAAAAATGTCGAAAGCTTTCCACCGGGAAAGAATATTTCGACGAACTTTATCATTTCCATCAGACCCAGTCTGATCACAGCTGCTTTCGTATTATCGCCGAGGCCCAACCCATCGACGAAACCCGCACCGCAGGCAACGATATTCTGCGAAACGTCATTGTTAAACGTCTTGAAGAATTTGGAGGAGAAGGAATCTAGGAGTTTAAAATGGAACATTACCTTTAAAGCCCCGCAGCACTCGACAGTGTCTACGTCCTCGACCACCACTACTCTGAAATACGATGTTTGTATCATATCCCTCAGTATAGGTGCCATGCTTTTGTCCTTGCAACCTGAACAGTAAAAAAGAGACCTCTTTAACTTCTTTCAATTGGTCTTGAACTCATTTGAATAACGTACCGATAGTTGTCTCGCAAAACATTTCGTCGGCGACTTCCGACGCTAAATTAGCTCCCATCAGCACCGAAACGGGAATCCGTAATTGCTCTGAGATTATGTGCGAGATAAGTTCAATACCGCCGCCCTCCTTCTTGTCGAATCCCTGATTATGAAATAAAAATTAACTTCTGCTCGAACGGAGAAGAGACAGTAAATGAAATATGTAATCAACGAATCGTTTCAAACGATACCTTGATCAAGGAGATCCCCACGGCGGTCGGCTTTATTTTACCGAGAAGCGCGCTGCATATTTTACTTATAAACTGATGAGGTATTACAAAAATTAAAATATCCGCGTCAATCGCCGCTTCTATCACGTCCGGTATCGCAACCTAAGGACATAATTAATATATTATATCATTTAATAGTTTTTAAATGAGTTCAGAGAATTACTTACGACGTTCTCAGGAATTTGATGGCCCGGCAGGTATTTCACATTCTCGTGGGTTTCGTTTATGATCTCCGTTAGCTTTTTCCCGTTTATCATTTCCTCGTAAACGTACATTGTAACGCGGTCCTCGAAGTTCGGCAGTTTAGCGGCATTGGCGCCGACGATTTTCGCTATCGCCGAACCCCTGAAATTAGGCATTTTTTAATACAGCCAAGCAGACTTGGGCCGCGCGAAGCACACGCGTCTCGAATCTGCGTCGAAGACCAATTTATTCTAAATTCAAACAGATTCGAATCCACTTCACTGTAGAGTTACAAGGCTACGGGCATCAAAAACTGTTGTATGTAGATACGACCTCGGAATGGTATTCGATAAGTGATAACGATTAATAGACACTTAGGATCCATATCTTAAGCGTTGGATTTATTATCACATTCTTTCCAATATTTTTCTACAATCGATGAGAGAAAAATTGATCTATTATGAAACCAAGTAATGTAAACATAAAGTATAATATGAAAAGAATTTGGATAATTTTTATTTCACAGATGATCATTTAAATTGGAACTCGAAAAAATCATCTGAAAATCTGCAGAGCAAAAAATGGAATTTAAGAATGGAAGAAGATAATCATGATCGTGTCAACGAAGGTCATCTCCAATCTGCTTGTAAAAATATACGAGGCGATAACTAGGAACTCGGAGACACGTTTAATCAGCTGTAAAAATAGACGTTAGAAATTACCAGTTTCCGGATCCTATAATGCAGACACGGTGTTTGGCGACCATCTTGTCAATTATTACACTCACATACACGTGCAAAACCGAAGGAAATGAAAAGAAGGGAACTCAGGAAAAGAAGAATTATGTAATAAGCTACTTTTATCGGCTCGAATTTTGTTTTACGAAGACCTCGGTACTTGGGGACCGTTTGCAGCGACGGAAACGGAGGAACTGGAGAACTGAGAAGCAATCGATATCTACGGGCTTGTGAGTCTGGTGGGCAAGAGGCAAGATCTGGCGTATATAGAAATACTTTACGTATGTGTATTTACGTTATCTGGAATAGTTCTCCAGTGAGCATGCGCGAATACGAGCGAATCTTGACGTCATGGAAAATGCAATGACTACTAAAAAGCCATCAAGGTCGCCAGATTTGGGTAAAGATGAAATCTACGGGTCAGACCCGTAAGCGATTCATCTGATGAATCATGTCGAAGAAAATTTTCAAAGATATTCACGAGAGATCCTCTTGAAAGGACCGTGAGGACGAAAAGCCTGCGAGGGAGTATCAGAACAATTTATAATAATTTATTATCGTGGCAACATTACTTAATTTATTACAACGTATTTAATAATATTACAATATATGACAATATAGCGCTCCCGCTAATCGTTCAGGCAGAAAGAGCCACAATATATATCTATTAATTCATTTAACAATACCGTGACGTCAGCAGTCTAGTCTATCAGAACGTGCAAGTATCTCTGATTGTAAATTTCCGTCGCCATCGTTCCGATCACAGCAGTGGCATTGTGCAGCGAGTTCCCGGGATCCTTTATCAACCTGGTACATAATGAACGAACGAACTCATTACACTCCCTTCACTACAGAGAAGAATGAGATACCTTATCGCGCGCTCCACGTCGCATTTGACTTCGGCGAACTGTTTATTAAGTAAGAGACCCTCGAGCGCTTGCATCGCCTTCACTGCCTCCAAGCTCGGCCTGATGTCTGTCTCGGAGTCCGTTTCGGAGTTCGAGGTCGGTGCCACACCCGGGGAATAGGCCGCGTACCTTACTAACTGATCCACGGAGGATTTACACTCGGGCAGCTGAGCCAAGCAATAGACGGCCGTTGCCCGGCATAAGAATTTGCACCTAGAAATGAGAAAACGGATTTAATTACTGTCAGCTGATGTAACTTTGCTTCATGTATTTACCGTGGTGACAAATGGGAACTCTTCCTGAGACCGATAGCGTCTAATATCGCCCATCCACCTTGTCCTCCCTCGTCGACGAACGTTAATAACGATTTGGACAGACTTTTTAACGCCCTCGCGGCTATTTTAGTAGTATCGTTGTATAGGCACTGTCTGTAAGCCAGCTCGCAAGCTTTCGACCAGAGAAGCGGTAACTTCTCCTCGTCTATGTTTCTAAAATGGAAAGACCTTTTAAAGAATTGGTATTCGGTATAAATCTACGATCTGAACCGGTAAATAAATTTACACTGGTCTTATGGCCGCGATCCAGTCCATCAAACTGGACAGCAACATCCCCTCCTCTCTAATGTCTTGACAAGACGGCAATCGTTTCAGTAAAATAGAATATAAGGCTAGCAGCTTTCCTTCGTTGACCAACACAGTTTCCAGTGGCAACGCGACGGATTGCTTCAGTGTCGGTACTCCCGATTGCAAAATCCTCATTGCCTCGGCCCAGGACGGCGGAACCTCCTCCAACACTTTAAAACGTATAATAAACAATACGTAAAACATAGAACAGGATGAATCGAATGTTTATTTTTGACCCTCCGGGTGCGAAATTCGGTTTCTCGTGTTTAGCGGGCGCAAAATAGCACATTCCCGCCCTAGAGCGGAAAAGACGGAAAATGATGTAATTACAACTTCGATGGCTTTTGTTATCGATTAAACAAACCTAATGTCATTTCATTCTACGTCTAATCTCAGTGAAAATGAATTGTGACAGTGATTCTGATTATGACGAA
>NW_017179000.1:108962-134663 GCF_001652005.2 Ceratina calcarata
TTTGTCACTCGTGTGAATTTGTCGCCCGAGCGAAGCGAGGGCGAAATTCACACTCGTGCCAGTGCTAGAATGCCTTATTTTGCGCCCTAAGTACGCAATATACTATTTAATTACCATTGAATTTGAAATACGCCTCAAGCGCGGATTCCATCAATTCTCCGTAAACCAATGGCACCTCGGTAACTGTCGCTATTGTTTTTAAAACGGCAACCAGGATCGGATTTCCAGCAGATCTTTTAGACAACCAAGAACACCAACCAAGTCGGAGCTGTTCCACGTGGCCGGTGCCGTGTTGATTTACAGCCGCCATAATTTCCGTGATCAGTACAGACGCCTCGGCCACCTGTTGCGATTCCGAAACGGCTGAAATAGATTTTTAACATCGTAACTTCTAATACAGATAAAATGAAGAAGTTGTATTTTAACTAAGTTTCTCACTGTTCGTTATAACTGCCTCCATATCGTCCAATATAGCCGACAGGGTTTCCGAAAAGGCCCTAGGCGCTTCCAGCAAAAGGTTCTTGTGCCTGGCAGCGCAATTGTTCAACATTTTCACCGTCGAACGAATGTAAAGCTGTCTCTTCTTCAACGTGCTCGGATGAAAATGATTCAGACTAGAATCATAGCCGGCTGCCATCTTCAGCAGTCTGTGAATTGATCAACGATAATTTATGTATCGTATGATCGTCGTGTCGATCGTGTACCTGTTGACGGCTGTGTCCATTGGATAGCACTGGCCAGTACTACTTTGAAGGATATGCCTCGGATCGCAATTGGTCACGTACCAGTTGATTATGTGGTCATAGGCTGCGGCGTCTAACAAATGCCAGGAGAATTTCTCAGCCGCTGTGACAAGTTGGATCGCCTTATCGTTCTGAAATACATCGACGTATCAATTACCGATCATACCATCACCCGACGGATTCGTTCTTACCTCTCTGATGTTAGCTTCGTTCGCCAGTTTCACCGTCAAGTTGATTAAGCAAACGTGGATCCTCGTCAGCGAGGAGACCGACGGATTTCCTATCACCCAATCACTCATCCATCTTTTCCAATCTATCGAGATAAACACGGTTCCCAAGAAGAGGTGACTGTCGGGAAGAAACTGATCCAAGATCTTGACCATCAGCTCTAGATCATTTAAATTAGGATTAAATCTGTCCCAAGGCAGAGTTAGAAAGTTCCCGTGGATCACGTTCAGTACATGTTCCTTAACAGATGGATGAGCATAATTGGTTACGTAGGACTGCCACAAGGAGGACAAAATCTTGTTTGACGCTGGCAGAGTGTCTAATATAAATCGGATGCAGTCTACGAACATGGCGACCATCTTGTTTGCATAGGGACCGTCAGAAATGATCCATGGAAGGAGAACGGAACGGTCGTCGGTCAACTGTTGGATCCAGGCAGCGGTGGGCTCCTTGAGATTACGGGTCCAGTAAGGAGCGAGCCAAGGCGAGTACATGTCGTTTAGAATTGGCCAGATTTTGTCGCAGACTAAACAGACGAACGAGTACATTGGAGAATCGTATTCAGAGAGTATAATAGAAGATGTAACTCACGTTGATCCCCTAACGAGCCTCGGTCCAGTTGAAGAGTGAGAGCGACGAAGGCGTGACCGACCATACCGAGGAACACGCTCAGCGGTTCGTTATAAATTCGGTATTTCGGATATAGACCATACAGCCCGTACTGAAGGCGTTCCTGGACGAAGTGTCGGTTCAACAGCACTGCTGTCTCGCGTATCTGTAATTCCAAGATATACGACTTATGAGTCTAGGGTTCCTAGAGGATTGATAATTGTCTCCTGACCTCTTGATGCGAGAGCAATCTCTGTTCAATCGCGTAATAACGTATCTCATCCCTAATTTTCAAGCAGTTGAACGTGGCGAACGCGTTGTTCCTCGTTCTCCCGGTCAACGTAGTCAAGAAATCTCTCCACACGTCTAACGATAGATTCTGTCCCTCGCTGCTTCTCAACAGAGTGCTGAGAACCTCCCCGTAATGTTCCGGAAAGTCGTGCGACAGCACTAGCCGCAAATGATTCCTGAACAACTCGTGTAATACCAATTTCGTCTTGTCCGGATTGTAACCCATTTCGCATAGAGCTTCGGCTACCAGATCGATGAATCTGGAACGATCACTGAGCCGCGGTCGTTTGTGATTCAACCAAACGGCAACGTCGAACTGAAACAAGTACGACCAACAGTGTATCGCGAACGGTGCTCGTTTTCTGAGATCCACGGATCTTTAACGTACCTTCGACAATAGAACGAAACAGAGATCCATGTTGGTTCCAGTCGAATATTTAACGATAGTCTGGTACATCTGAAGAAATTTTACAGCGGAACCCGCGACTGGCGTGAAGTAGGGAGCGAGTAAACTGCCCAGATTTGGTTTATCTATGACAGTGTCTAAGAGCCTAGGTCCCTCGTTTTCTTCACCGTTGATAAAAGACTGTTAATTGATCATAGATAAATGCGGATATGTAACAAATCGCATAGCTAGCCTGCATGCTTCGAATCAGGATTACCTGTCCGAGTCTCTCCATGCAGGTAGTAATGAGTTGTCTAGTGGGAGGACAGTAGGCGACTTCTTCCGTGTAACATTCTATCAGATAATAGAACAGTCTTGTCCCAGTCTGCTGAAGTCTCTCCAAGGAATTAGTGCTGGCGTTCACGTAATTTCTGATGGTAGTTATTTCATGCACCAACGTCGCTACCAAGTGATCCATGAAGACAGATGCTTGAGTAACTTTACTCGGTGGTGGTTGACTGGATTTTACTAATAAGTTTTCGTACTCGGCCCGGTTCTGGGCTATCATCAGGTCGACGCTGTCGTTGATGTAGGCTTCCGGTACCTAAGCGAATAGGCAATATTCCGTATTACGTCCTAATATAATATTCAGCTTTATTCCTCACCTTCATAGTTATCACAGCTGGTCCCGCGCAATTGACCGCGACTGGCCTCTCTCCCACTCGACTGTGTCTCCTGTTGGTCTCCACCGGATCGCACAAAGCGTGTAACGTTACACAATTCTCCACGACTTTATAAAGCTTCGGCACGAGTTCCAAAAAGTCCGAATCCTTGGCCGCGTACTCCGACATCATTACGAAATACGTCCTCGCGTAATCCGTCAGCGTTTTAACTTCCTTCTTCACTTTTTCAATCAACGAGTCGGCATCGTACAATAAGAAACATGCCGGACTGATCAGATTCTTAAAGTGTTCGGGGTTCTTCGTGACAGGTGGTGCCGGGATAGGATCTTCGTACTGCAACAATCTTTTGCAGATCCTCCGAAGCGGGTCCAAAGAATCCGAGGCCATGAAACTGTTTGGTAGGTTTCTGTGTCCTTCTTGTCTAAAGCTAGATTTTTCCCAATTTTTCACTGCTGCCAGCTGGCTCAATTGCACCTGGTAATAATCAACGTACTCCAGCCACGGTGTCCAATTATCGTGGACCAGTTCGACCAGCTTCTGAGACATATACTGAGGTGGAAGAGCTGGGAAATACAATCCTGGTTCCTGTAGCCTCGGTTCCTCAAGCCACAGACTCAAAGTCTTGTAGAATCGAGCTAGATCCAAGCAAAACTTAGACCTATTACCGAACACTCTATCCTCTCCGTCTTGATCCGACGAGTTTTCTGCACGTAATTCAAACTCTGAACTTTGTTCAACATTTGATTGATAATGATTAGCGGTTTCTTCTTGACCTCGTTCAGCGTGACCAGCGGTATCTTCTAAATCTTGTTCGAATTTCGACTGAAAGTAGCTCGTAGTGTCGTTCAAGCGCTTTTTGAGTCTTTTCAGATAACTGAGATTGATCATGCCCTCGAAGAACTTTTCACCGACGCCGCCGTGATCTACTACACCGGAAGCGGACGGGACTCTGGCTAAAAACAAGGCAAAGAAGTTTTGCCACAGAAGAGGCAGGATCGGATGGTCCATGGGAGTGTCCAAAGCCTGTTGCGACCAGCGATAGATGGAAAGGCTGTTGGAAGAGAAGGACTGCATCTTGATGGTGGCACAGGCTCGCTGAAAAATAAAGTCAAGAGTACTATACAATAAACAATACTTGAATGCAGCATTAGATACCTTGATAGCAGTGTCCAATGAAACTCTAGTCTTCCCTGCCAACTCCTTCAGTATCTCTCGCCACAAGCCAGTCTTGATCTCCCTGTTATATTGTTCTGTTAACAATACCTCGTAAGCTACCCAAACCGATTGTGTCGATTTCCCCAAAAGACTGTTCGAGCTCGATGATCCGGTTGCCCAGTTAAAAAATGATCCGAACGACGCCATTCTGTTCTTGTTCGTTGCATTCTGTGGACAGTAATAAACGTAATTCAGATTTTAATCAATTCTTTAACACCGACTATCTATACATTATGACACAGTAACTATCGATAGAAAAGAATCGTACCTCGTTACCATCCTCGATCGCAGGCTAAATCATAAAATTAGTAATTAATTTAGCATAATAATACGATCTCAAGTATAACTCACGGTGAACAGATTTTGAAACATTCGATCGACGATAATTTTGGCGTCAGCGTGAAAGAACGAAGAACTGATGACAACGTCCATCAAATGCATCACAGAGTGGTCTTTGTTCCAATCGGGGATCAGCATGAACGTGTTCAGCCACAGGTAGACGAGATCCCTCGGCGATTCCAAATTGTATCTTAAGCACATATCGTGGATGATTAAAAAATCTGGTGTATCATCTTGGATCACTACGCGAATATCGTATCTTACCTTTTATAACTGTACAACTGAGATTGTATCATATCCCCGAACATTCTCAGCAGAGGTCCCGGGAACTCTTCCGGTGATAATAAATTCTTCGCTGCCTTCATGTACGAAGCTCTGTTACTATCCGCCGTTAGCAAGGCTGCGACTATTCCCAGGAACTTCTCGTTTTTTATCAGCGACGAGTCCACGCATTCCACGAACAAAGGAACCATGAGATAGAGGCAACTCAAGGCCTGCTCGTATTTGTAATTAGCCAACAAGACTTCCAGTTGCTGGAATCCGGAGGAGCAGATCAAAGGCACCGAATGGCCCCACATGGTCATCAAAATCGCGACGTAACTCGCCAAGGGTTTCTTGTCGCGAACACCTTTCGCTAGAATCTCCAGTTTCGGATCTATATCCATATCCGGAATACCAGCAAGGGAGCTGCTGGGATCCATCAGAGTGGAACGAGTGACGGCGTCTGATTGATCCAAACGATGAAGCTTCAATTTCGAGATCACGTCCCAAGCCCAGCTGACGAATTGGTACTCGGCATTCTGCCATCGTATCATGGAGGACACTTGTTTCACGCCTTCGACAAACATACCACTCGCATTCTGCCCTCCTGGATCGTCGACGTGTTTCATGTATACTTCGACGATCAGTAAAGCTACTTGCCTGTGTAGATCAACGGGAAGACATAAATCGCATGACTCGTTCAGTCCCCAGTTCAACTGGCCGATAATCACTCTCGCAAGATGACTCTCGTTAGAGCTCAACGGGTACTTATCCAACCAATTATATAAGATCAGCATGTCCTCCTCTTCCGGTATCCAACTGTCTAGACGAAGCGCGTTAAATAAATACAGACTGAGCACTTCGATCGGTGCAGACTTCTCTCCCAGTTTTCGCACGATTACTGACACTAACGATGGATGCTGATTGATTAAATTCGATAAAAGCGGCCTAGCGTCTTTGGAACAGCAATCTCTCGTCTTCTCGCTGAGGAAACCTGTTTGAAACAGGTCGAGCGTCACCGTGTGGATGAAATCTCGATCGCTGGAGTCCCTAGCTACTGCCATATTGGCGAACGTGGTCAGAAGATAGCAGGACTCGTCGCCTGGCATTTCGGACAGCCTCTCCTCAAACTTGACGCGTAGATCCTTCGAGTTCAGTTCCTTCATCCAATCGTTCACTTGTTTGTCAGAGTTGTCGATGTTCAGGTATTGATTTCGACAAAAATCGACGTGGAGAACATAATATATTTCCCAGAGAACTTTCGAGGATATCATGTGATAAGGAATGCTGGCGAGATATTGCCAGGCACCTAAGCGGCGAGAGGAGTATATGCACGTGACGGATCGAAGAAAGAAACAATCGAACTCCAATTGAAGCTTCGTCAAAGTCGATTGATCCTTGATCTGGGAATTGTCAAAAGCTTCCCACTGGTCGTTGGCGTACTGCAGCACGTCTCTGATCAGAGCGCTCAGTTTCTTCGTCAGTTGCCTGTACCTAGGCGAGTCGTAGGTCTTCAATCCTTGATTCAGAATCCTTACCAAGGCTGTGAAGAAAGCGAAGACCCTTAGCAGATGCTGACTGGTCACGCCAGCTTTATCCTGATGAAAACGTTCGTTTTGTTGGTCCCTGATGATGCACAGAGCCCTTTCGAAGATCCTGGTGAACGGTATCTGGTTCAGTAGCGAAATGACATCGCTCTCGAAGAGGTTGAAACCAAGGTTGGCTATATCCTCGTCTTCTTCGCCCTCCTCGTCCAGCATCAACCATACGGTGTCACCGTGCTCTATGTCCGAGCACGGCTCCATAAACGATTTTCGAACTTGTTCAAGGAACTTATCCCGGTCCCTGATGGGTATCAAGACAGTGGCCAATACGGTCACTGCGTGATCCAAGTAGAGATCGCTCAGTCTGGACGTGGTTAAACTATAGTCGATGGGCATGGGAGCTTGAACGTAACTCCTTGCCCAGGACGTGACGCCTCCTGGACATCTGAGAATGTGATTCAAGAGGAACAAGTGATCCTGCCAAGTGGCCAGCCTCAGCAATATAGCCACTAATCTTGTGAGCCAGTCCCTGGTATCCGTTATGAATCTCCCATCCTTGACGGACCTGTCGCATGAAAGAAGACCGAATGTGGAGCATCTATCTAAATAATCGCGACTCTCTCACTTACCCTAAACGTTGAAAATCGAACAGGATCGCAATACACGTCCGTAACTCCATCCGCATCATCGTCGTAGCCGACGTTCTTTCTTTTCCATTCGATATTGGAGTTAAACTGATCGATTCCTGATCTACCGAAACGTTGTTTTCTACGGTGCTACCTTTACCATTGTTTTTTATGTCGTCCATGAGATTTTTACACACAGCGATCAGACTTTGGATATAGTACTCGATACATAATTTATAAATCTCTGATTCATAACAATAAACCGATCTACTCTCGTGGAAGCCGTCTTTAATGGCCCCTAACGTTCTCTGTAGAGATTGATACGCTTGGGAATCGAACATAGCTGTTAGAAATTCGTGATTAGCCACCACGGGATTGCCGTCTTGGCATTCTCCAGATTCCGTCACGCATTTCTTCTTCAGGCACCATACTTTCTGCCTGAAATCTCCGAACAATCTTTTCAACCTCTCCAGATCGTTCGAATTCGAATTTAAATGATTCTTCGCACGAAGATAGTCGCTCAATAATTCCTTTAATCGATGCCGGTGATCGCTGCGTTGAATATGACTGGATAAAAACTCGTTTATGAAAGAATCGAGCAATGCGAGCTCTTCGTTTGGATACAACGAAGCCAGTTGCCTGTCTGTAAAAGGTTTCACGGAGTCCGGTGAAGCGAGACCGTCTATAAGATCCTCCGAACGTTCTTCGTGTTGCATCTTGCTCAATAGTGTAGCTGCTCGTGAATACAACGATGAGGAGTTACTCTCTTTTTCTTTAGACATTCGTACATGGTCTTCTTTCGCCGTGGAATCCTCTTTGACGAATTTTTCATCTAATGATTTGATACAAGAGTCTGTCGAAGTTAGACTGCCTCTACGATTCATCACGTTTTCTTCCAATCTAGAATCCGCTGCATGGTCCTGTTTGTTAAATGCAGCGGTGTTACGAGACTCCTCCTTAAACATACTCTTGGCCTGTTCAGCCGTGTCGTTCAACTGTTCATCACATTGAGATTCTGGATTTCGTGCGACGTCATTAATCTGCGACGGAACATCCACCGTTATCTTATCCGCCTCATCCTTTTCTACGCTCTCGTTTTCTTTGGTACCATTAGACGTCGTAGAAGCAATTAAATTTCTTTGGTGTCCAATCACATCGTCGGTCTCGATCTCTTGGATCTGTTCTCCAATTCCGCAGTCGATGGCAGCAGAACGTAACTCTCTCTCGATATAGTCCACCTCGTCATCCTGTGGATAAGAATTAGTGACCTGTTCAACTTCTAGGAGACATTCGAATTCCTCCAAAATCGGGGCATCGGGTATTCCCATCGAAATCTCGTCGGCAGAGAGCCTGTTGCTGGTTCTGTCTTTTCTCTTCTCCCTCTGTTTCACCAATTCCATTTTTCATATGAATTAACAGCGTTCTTCTTAGGAAATATCCAAATCGATTAAGTCAAACATAGGTAATTGCGTAGAACACTTCGCATACTCTTTACATTGATATTATGAATGTTTCGCACATTGTGCGTGTACATACTTTCTGTCAACCAGCTTAATAACCTGTGATCTTATACAGAACGACAAACGGATTGATCGTTGCTGGGAATCATGATTTTCGATTACCGCGAACGTGGATTAACGACGAGAAAGATATCGCGTTTAACCAACAGATTTTAAATAAGCTTGTTATGTCTTCTACAGGGAAATTTACGCGTACATATGATTTGCTATATCTGTCAAAGCAGACTTCGGCCTCTATCACTGTCTATCACTTTGCCACTCTACTATACTGCTTTGTTTATATTAACTGTGTAGTGGTAAGTACCGCGTACGTACAGTACGTACGTGTGTGTCACACTATAGTAGATCTAATGATCTGACAGAATCCGTCCTCACTCCTAACCTAACGTTTAACCCAACACAGATTTAAACGATCGGAAATAAATGTCCATTAATTTTATCTGAATTATGAGCAGTAAAGAATTCTGTCTGAATTGCGGGGAGAGAACTAACACTGCTCGCACGAGATTAATTAAAGACAACTGTGGTCACGAGAAGTGTCGACTGTGTTTGATAAACGACGAACGAGGCTGCAAGATATGCTTACAAACTGAGGAGAATGATGCAAACGGGAATAGTAAATGTAATAAGCCACTGGAATTGGTTGTTCATAAATCATCTACACATCCTGAGGAGAACCTTGTAGATAATAAATTTATCTATTCCCATTCAGAACCACCAGAGAATCGTGATTCGGTGAGGCCTCCTTAAAAATGAAATTTGTATCTATTCCTTTTAACTTTGTTCTTTCATTAGGTACCAGGCTTCTTGTTGCACAAAAAGACATCGTTTATCGACAAGCGTTCTATATCAAATGATCCAGAGTATATAGTTCTTATACCAGGAACACCACATAGATACAAGTGTAATGGTTGCGGCAAGGTATTTTTTAATACAGTCACTCCTCATTTAACGACTTACTTGTGTTAACACGTTCAATGCCACGCCAATTTTACAGGGATTGTCCGTGGCGCCACGATGAATTTTCTATTATGCGATACATATAATGTTGAAATATTATTTGCAATAGATAAGTTACAGTGTATAACAATGTTTGACATATTAATTGCGACGGGATCACCGGTGACCCCCGTGGCACTGGAGTGCGGTTTCGCGAATTTATATATATATTTCTATCAATCTGGGCGCGCCGGTCACCGGTGGCCCCCATGGCGTCATTGCCAAGTTGAGTGCCGGTCACCGGTGACCCCTGTGGCATTCAACGTGTTAACGATTGCTGGGACTTGACTTTCCAGCATGTGGAATCCATTCCCATTTTGTTTTCATTGAGAAGATTTCTTATGAAACTGCCAATCGTTAAATGGAGAGTGACTACGTTCATTTGTTCAACTTGTATCGATTGCTTTATCTATTTTAATCCCGTACGAAATATGTTCCAAGGTATTCCGCAACAAGAAGGGAAAGCATTATCATCGAGGATGCATCACGGGTCGGAAACCATATAATTGTACTCTTTGTGACAAGAGTTTCGTGAAACGAAGTCATTTCGAATATCACGAGCGGATACACAGTGGTTACAGACCCTTTAAATGTGATCTGTGCGATAAATCGTTTCCTCAGAAGAATAAATTGAACAGGCATATGTTTACGCACTCTGGTAAGTGTATTTTATCACTTGCACAGTTCGACTCTGATCCAGTTCCACTCGAATCTGAATTCTATTCAATTAAAAATTAAGTCCAGTGATTTATTTATTTAATTTACCCGTTCTAGTGGATGGAGAATTGTGAAAAGATTATGCTATTTACTAGATCGGTAGGTATTTTCTTTTTGAAGTATAGAAAAGTTCATAATGTTCGTCTAGTTCAGTTTACATCAGAATCGCCTCAGTTTGCAATTTCAGTTCCGATGCAAGTCTTTATTCTCTCTTTACTTTCCAGGTGAAAAACAGTTCGTTTGTACAGAATGCGACAAGAAATTCGCGAAACGAGAAAATCTGAAATACCATTTAGCCACGCACGATACAAATGATATTAATATCGCGACGTATAGTTGCGAGATCTGCGAGAAAACGTTTAGGGCATTGACTGCCCTCAAACGGCATCTTAAAACACATACCAGTAGGTATTATGAATCCAAGCTTTATGTAGGATGAATCGTGTGTAACGTTTCTGTTTATGTCTTCGATAGACGAAAGACCATACGTGTGCGATCAATGCGAGAAGAGTTTCAAAGACAAATCTCTGTTGATTCGTCACAAAAGAATCCATGGAAAGGAGCGTCCGTTCTCTTGCGCGGATTGTGTTCGTGTGTTCCTCTCGAAGAGCGAGCTGAGACGTCACTTGACCGTGCATTCGGGTAGGTTTTTGAAATTTATAAATTTCTTAAATCTATCTTGAATCATTCGTCGTTTTCAGACGAAAAACCGTTCTCTTGCGATTTTTGTGGCACGGTATTTAGACGCAGAGACAATCTCCGCCGCCATATCAGGCATCATCATCCAGAAACTGCTACTTCAAGCGATAAAATCGATAGTTCGTCAACAGTTTCGCCGACCAATGATAAGAATGGTACCAGTAATATCCAAAACTTGCCTAAGCCGATGACCAAAGTGCAGAATTCGACGAATACAACGTGTAAAACTCAAAGTTCATCATTGCCATCGACCAAATTACCAAATGTAGGAAAAGCAATGACGAAGACTCCGAGTTTGCCTAAAACGACAGCTAACAATACCGGCGGGAAGGTGTCAGTCGTGTACATAAGTTCCTGCGATCAAATTAATTCGCGACTAGATTCAACGGGGAAGATAACTCCGGTTATAAGGACCACCAACGAAGAAATTAGTAATAAAGTTTCTGTTATCAATGGACCGATCAGTGCGGAGAGGAATTCGAAGACGGCAGATGCTAAGGAACACCAAATAAGAAGGAAGGCGTTTAATTATACGGAACCAATTCCACTGGCTGAAGCTGTGGTTATTAATAAAAGAATAGAGGAAAAATTGTATCCGAACAATGGGATCAGTCACAGTTACTATTTGAGGAATTGCTTGAACTGTACCGAAAAGTAGTGACATGAATTGATCTCTGAGTAATTGAATTGCGTACATCTCAGGGCTGCTGGACTTGTATTTGTAAAATAATTTTATGCACTTTGCAAAATAAAGATTCGATTTACATATAGTGTAGTTTTCTTCGCGATGTTCTTGAACCCTCGCTTCCTACGCTCCTGATACGGACACGTAAGTAATTCGTTGCCTCCCACTTTTCTACCATTATTTACCCATTAGCTATCGCTCATATGATACTATGATACGTCTGTCCATAGGTCATACGCCATAATTACTCATCAAATGAGAGAATGATATACGTGCGTATATTTAGAACGTATATAAGCGGATAAATAAACTTAGAGGAATCAGTACAACGGCTTAATCCCGACTCGATCTTCATCATTTGTGCAGACAACTGTTGCATCAGAATAATCTCTGCTATATTTGTAAGTATATATATGTATACTATATTACGCATATACACACGTGCGGTTGAACACGTACTACATTAAATTTACGTGTATATATTTAGAACGTATATAAGCGGATAAATAAACTTAGAGGAATCAGTACAACGGCTTAATCCCGACTCGATCTTCATCATTTGTGCAGACAACTGTTGCATCAGAATAATCTCTGCTATATTTGTAAGTATATATATGTATACTATATTTATATTACGCATATACACACGTGCGGTTGAACACGTACTACATTAAATAATTGAAAATCAAATTAAATCTATATAAATATTCATAGATTTCCTGATTATCATGACTTCTATTAATAAATTACAGCATCATGTCATGAGATGAAGACATTTCATCATTATAAAAATATCTTGTTATCTTTTCTTTTTATTTGTTTATTATTAGAATAACATGGCGAACCCTAAAACTGATGGGACAACTTCGCAGGAGGCTGGACCGCATCTAGAAGTGATCAATCGAGTGAAGAGCATCCCAGTCATTAATTCCGCTTTAGAGAAGACGGAGTCTACCTATTCGTATATTAAAGATTCTCACCATCTTATTAACTGGGCTCTGTCACACGCCGAAGCGACGGTCCACGCGACGGTCAGTGCCACAGCCCCGCTGGCCAAAAGGTTTGAAGGACAGATATCGAAGGTTGATCAAAAATTATGCGAGGGCCTGGACATAGTCGAGGACAAAATTCCCATCGTCACGAAACCCCCGCAACAGGTAGGCAACAACACAGCCGATTCTAATGGAGTATTCCCACTATATTTTCCCGTTCGGGACGGAAACCGAAATTCCCGTTGCCAAGCAGCTAAAGTCTTCTGTGCGTAAGCAAGAGTCTCCGTCTCGGAAAATGGATGGAAAAACGTACCAGGAATATTCCATAAAGCCACGTGGCACTCAACTTATTAAAGAGACAATAATTGTTGACGCACATCGATGATACATTACAAAGTATACACGTAATTAGATGAATAAACAGATGAATTCGACAGATTTACGATGCAGCAAAGGCAGTGATGAGCAGCTCTCTGCACCCGACCATAGAGAAACTTCATTCTGCGAAAGAATCGGCCACTCATCAAGCGACCACCTTAAAGGAGATCAGTATAGCCAAGGCTAATGAGCTGTTGAGCACCCAATATGGGAGTATGGCAGTGACGGGTGTCGACAATACTAGCGTATTGATTAACGGATTGTTGGATCGGTATTTTCCGGCAGTAGACGGCGAGAAGAACACACCAGGTAAGTACGTCTACTTTCTTCAAGTCCGGAACTCTACTACAATCTTTCATTTCGCTTTCCAGTCCCTGTGTCAGCGGATGAGAACAAAGTTTTACATGCCGTCCAAACTATTGGTCAATTATCTACGAAAACCGCGAACCGCGTTTATCATTCGATCGCTGCTCAATTGAGAACCATCAAGAAAGAGGATGTTGCATCATACATGACTTGTGTTATTTCTATTCTGCATCTAACACAATTTCTGAGCTTGACGGATAAGCACCAAGAAGAGAAACAGAAATAGAAGGAGAACAATAAGAACAAAATATTTTTAGAAGAACAGGAACAAAATATTTTGACATGAATTATTTACCAACCTTTTTGTAATGGACGTACTAAATATATATTTTGATATAAAAATATAAATAAAAACTGTAGAAAGCAGAGTACACGATACGTACTGCGTACCTTTTAATTTTACCTTGTTAAGTTAATTATAACAGAGGAAATTTCCTCTGTGATTATAAAAATTTCTTTTGAAAACTACAGTAGCGACCTCTTCCCACTGGCAAACTGTTAAACATGGCGAGGTCCACGGTCCGAAATAATGTTCAGAGATAGTTTTAAGTATTATAAAAGTCGGGATCCAAATACCGATTTAAGAGATGTGATCGATTTCAATAAGCCCGATAATAACAAGGTAGACGCCAAATTATGAATCCGATTTATTTTATTTATTTAAAGTAATTATCATTCCTAGTTTAGATTCCGAAGGAAATTCCTCGAGGAACGATATGAACATGGATTGGGATTGAAACCGGTGAAGGATTGGCAAGTCTTTGATCTCATAGATATCCCAGGGCTTATTTTTATAAAAAATCCATTCACTGCCCATGGACAGAAGTATTGGATTATAAAATGTTTGAAAGAGTACTCGAAGAAACCATATAAACTAAACCTGGATGCACACAAGCTTTTAAACGATGACGAAGATTGGTGGGATGCATGTTTCAAGTACGTGAATTATAATGAAAAGAAGATGTCTATAATATATTTCAATAACTATTAATTACAGATCTGATAAAAGAAAAGTACTGCTACCAAAATTAAGGTGGGCAACGTTGGGATACCACCATAACTGGGACACAAAATTATATTCCGAAACATGGAAGTCAGAAATGCCTTCTGAATTGTCACTGTTGACTTCGTTTCTGGCACAGACGTTAGGTTTTAACGATTTCAAAGCTGAAGCAGCGATTGTTAATTATTATAGAATGAATTCTACCTTGGCTGGCCATACTGATCACTCCGAGGTGAACGTTGAAGCACCTTTGTTCTCCGTGAGTTTTGGACAAACTGCGATATTTTTAATCGGCGGACTTAGGCAAGAGGATCCAGCCAACGCAATATTTTTAAGAAGCGGAGACGTAGTAGTAATGTCTGGGAAATCACGTTTGATGTATCACGGTATACCAAAAATTTTATCAACCACGGAAGCACCATGGAATCACGAGACAGAATCGAACGACAATGATCTGTATGCATTGGACCCAGAGGATTGGAACAACGCGAGAGATTACATTTCTGAAGCTAGAATAAATATGAATGTGAGACAAGTGTTGAAACCTGGACAATCGCTATTGTAAAATATTGTACAAAACAGTTGCCTTGTACAGTTTTTATTAAAAAATACTTATATCAATTATACTAGAGTCGCATGGTCATTTGTTCATCTTTCTACAGGCTGTCAATTCACATTACCGATAGAAGAGCCACGATAGACGAGTTGCATATCTTATTTAAACAACGGGACTTTCGATGGTATCTTCTATGCTCTGATCTGCCACATTGTTTTGACACACGCTCAGAACGTTTAGGAAATCCCAGGCGATCGTTGTCATCCTTAATACGAAATCTTGGGAGTGAGATACCCATCGGGATTTAACACGATCGACCGTTACGTATTTGTCTTCGTAATTATTTGCAGCGGAGTCCGATAGCGCTACTGGCATGTACGGCTTTAGCAAAATACTCGTAGCATCGTGTATTGCCTTGTTTAGAATAAAATCTTTAGAAATATCTATAGGATGAATCATGGTTCCTTAAAATTGATCACAAGAGACGGGTTACGTGTGTATAATTGGACCTGTAATAAGCGAATGTTAAACGGACAATTGTCATCCCGCGATCGTTAATTCCATACACACCTATATCTAAAGACAATTAATGTTCATTCTCGCAATAATATCTTCAGTGGCTCTTCGTATTATTCCTGGTTGCCAGCAGCTTTTACGTGTGCTACGGATGCTACGCGGATTGACAGCGCCTACGTCTATTCTGAATCTGTTTTCCTCGTTATCGCTAACGTGAAAACAACGACTCTCTTTTATTAACCGTTAGACGAAACAATGTTTCATTACTTCGAACGAGTAAGGTGTTCTCTGCCTTTGTGCCATCGAAAGATGACGATTTCTCCTTCTGCTAGTCGTTACATGGTTATCTTTAATTTCGGACGGTATCAATTTTCATGTTATTAATTTCCGAATTGATGCATCGCGTTTCAACGTTGACGGTAAACGTACGCACGTTTTGCGTTCAACTTTTTCATATACTCGGCGATCTTTAAAGCTGCGCGCTCGCTTCGCGCTCTGCTGTACACATACATCAAAACTTCCGGTCTCGCGAGTCAGCTGATCAGTTTCATTCCTGTCTGTTTGGTAGACTTTCCCACGTTAAAGTATGTCTGGAAAAGATCGACTCGCGATTTTCCCTTCTCGGGGGTGAGTTATTTCATTTTTAAATCGTCTTACTCGTTAACTCGTCCCGACCTTCACTTGTTCAGCATATTTTTTAATGATCGTTTAATCACTCGCGACTCCTTATTAAATGGGTGTAACCCTGTCCAGAACGTTTCAATTATGTCTCTAAATCAGACACTGCGTTCTCGATACGCAATCGTTTGGCCAAGAAGCGAAATCGATTTTTTGTATTCTTTTATGTAAATTATAATCATTCTATTGTTTGTTCGCAGAGCACAAATGTTGATGAAGTCCCGTTTACAAGGGGCTCAGAAGGGACATGGATTGTTGAAGAAGAAAGCAGACGCGTTACAAATGCGTTTCAGATTAATTCTAGGTAAAATTATCGAGGTAAAGCTCTGACTTTTCACAAGCAGTTATTCCTTTACTTTCACGGTAGTTTTATCTATTTTTATATTCAGACAAAAACTCTTATGGGAGAAGTGATGAAGGAGGCAGCTTTTTCATTAGCCGAAGCCAAATTTGCCACTGGAGACTTTAACCACGTGGTCCTCCAGAACGTGACGAAAGCACAAATCAAAATTCGGTCGAAGAAAGACAATGTAGCAGGTGTTAATCTTCCGGTATTCGAGTCCTACCAGGATGGCACGGATTCTTATGAGCTAGCTGGCTTAGCAAGGGGCGGTCAGCAATTGGCGAAATTGAAGAAGAATTATCAGAGAGCAATTAAATTATTGGTGGAGTTAGCGTCCCTGCAAACGAGCTTTGTAACGTTGGACGAAGTGATCAAGATCACGAATCGACGTGTAAACGCTATTGAACACGTTATCATTCCAAGAATCGAAAGAACTCTCGCTTACATCATCTCCGAGCTGGACGAATTGGAAAGAGAGGAGTTCTACAGATTAAAGAAGATCCAGGATAAGAAGAAGCAAGCCAAGGCTAAGGTAAAATTCTTTTGTTTTACAAAATGTTATATCGCATTATTAAATTCGACTTTCACCACGCAGCTCGAGTCAATCAAAAAAGAGATGAGAGCGTCTGGCAAACTCGTGGAAGCTGCAAACATGCTCGACGAAGGAGACGACGATCTACTGTTCTAAACATTATAAATAACTTGTTTTGCACACTCTGAAGTATTAAAAATCGAATGTTCCAATTCCGAATGAATGTGCTTAAGAACGAATGGAGTATGGAAACAGATTTAGTCCGTCAAGAAAATCCTTAGGCAATATCGATTTCCCAGTATAACAGAACGTTGTATTATTGTATGATAATTGAAAATATTTCTTTCGCTAGCCATGGATCACTAGCTTGATGTTCGTTAAAGTTGTATTATGTTAATAATCGTGGCCTCCACGCAAAAAATGCGCGAAGGCGACAACTTAACTAGTAAAAATTTACGGAAAATAAACATGTACATATATATATTTACTCTCACGTATCGCATTTTTCTATATACATATACACTCCATTCCTTTTTATCTCCCTTAGAAAATATATCTTTCGAATCGCTTATATATTAACGAACAAACATGTGTTAATTATTAATAATTTTGATTTTTCATCCTTTACTAAAGTTTCTCAGTTTCTCCGCACGAGGCCTCCAAGATCAATTCGGAGTTGGCCCGTCACTCCTGTATACCCTTAATTAGAAGCGATGCATGATCATTGTACTCGGTGAATTCCTTGAACTGGGTCAATCAATATATGGACCTTTTCCAATATGAGCCTCTTCCTGTTAAGGGTGGTGCGCGCGTGGGAAATCCTTTCAGTGCGCGGAAAACGTGCCGTGACCACCCCAAAGATGTCAAGTTTAACGGTCGTTGAAGTACCAGAAAATCGTTTCGAGGAGGCGATAAATCATTTAAAATGGAATTTCTTTGCGGACGAACCTCTGAACCAGGCGATCGGACTATGCGGGAAAGGGGAGAGCCAATACGAATTGGAGAGACACTGTCTGCTGACTTTGGAGCAGGGATACTCGAAGATGTTGGTCGATCAAGATGGAACGGTAAGTTCAATTAAAGGAGATAGATCCTGTATCCTCTCTGTCCGTACCGAACAATTACTTACATTACATTTTGTTTAATCTTACCGATGTATGCTCTACGAATACTCATGAGCTCGTTCGTCGATCATATTCATAAGTACTGTCCTGTCAGATAGCTGGTATGTCTTTGAACGGTTTGCTGAAAAGGGGAGAGCGCGAAGAAGCTGAACGTCGTCTAGCCGAGTTGGACGATGAAAAGTTCAAAGTAATATTTGGGTTGCTCTACAAAGTTAACAAGAAGGTCGATTTGTTTTCTAAGTACAACGTCGATGAGTTGTTCGAATGTCGAATCCTTAGCGTCGACGAGAACTTTCGTGGGAAGGGTCTGGCGAACGTTTTAATGGCAGACAGTATAGAAACAGCGAGACATGCTGGTTTCAAGGTAATCTTAAAAACCGATTCGTTCCTCCGGATCATTACTCGAAAATGATGAATCGTTCTACATTATAAATGTCGAAGCATGCCTTTAAGTCTCTTTAAAGACTTGACCTTTACCACTCCCTATCGAAAGCTTGTTCCAATTTTACGACACCGTCGTTAAATTTCAATTATAATTTTCGTGGTCGAAACAATGACTACACAAATTCTAACAGATTCGGATATTATCAGAAGAGACGAATTCTTTATCTGCTCGTATACATGTGTAAAGCACGATCCGTCGTAGTAGAGCGGCGATGAGCTTACATTTCGTTTTTGTTTCAGCATGTTCTTCGGTTAGTATGCATGGGATGATTTTCGTTTACCAAGATGTAAAATTGCAATGCACTCGATCACTTCCTCGAGAAGTGTTTTTGCACGCGGTGTACTTCGTACCAACTGTATGTAACTGAATGTCTTTGCGTGTAACATTAAACGCACATCGACTATAAAACGTTGTAACGTGTTCGCAGGTGTTCAAAGTAGACGCGACGGGGATGTTCTCGCAGAAAGTATGTTTGAAACATGGTTTTCAGGTGGAAGCGGAGATACCGTACACGGATCTCGACGAATCGATCAGACCGGCTCCACCCCATCAGTCCTTAAAGCTGATGGTCAAGATACTGAATTAAACAGACTCGTAGAGAGAGAGCCGAAGTAAACCATTACGAAATCTTTAAAAACAACAAGAAATATTACGAAAGAGAAGTAGTCTCAACTATGTGTATTGTTATGCGACAATAACGGGTCTCAAAAGTATAATTATATTAAAGCCGCATGTATGAAGTACTTAAAAAAAAGAACGGGCGGGCCGCATGTTTCTCTTAGAAAGTATTTACGATTCGAGACATCGGTTACTGCTCGTTATCTGTGTTCTATGAACGGTGATTAAAAAAAACGTAGTTAATACATACATATATATACATATGAGTTAACAAATGCAAGAATGAAGATCCATTTAACAGATTTCTTCAGTGGGTTTTTGTTCTGCATTTTGCTGATTCAAACGAAAACGAAAAGAAATTATCGTAGAGGCGACGGGGATCGTGTCAAATATTATAGTTTGACATTTAATTCTTCTGTACTATTCTGATAATCCGTTGGTTATACGTAAATCGAAAGTATACACGCGTACATGGTACGGAAATGGTCGAAATCTTTTATTACACCTACAGCTACCACGAAAGACTAGCGGAACACGGGTTACCTCTTGATCCGTGTCTAAAACGAGGAACAAAAATGTCAACGTGATTCGACTGACGATTACAGGAATTACTGGACGGGTCCACACGAGTATAAAATACAAAGTTGACGAGAGGTGTTATTTTTGTTGGTGTCACGTGTTACGAAAATATATTATAAATTATTTTGTAAAAGTGTCCGCCAAATAAATATTACAGTTTGTAATGATAAACGTCTAATGCACTATCCTTACGGCACACTCTTAGACGGATATTGGAAACGTCGAATAAATAAGTACAATTTTATTCTGCTGATAAATGTATAAATGTGCATACCTAACGATAGAGTTAATTGTACAGTTCCAAGAGGAGTGCAGTCTTGGAACAATATTTATACATGTAACAGGGCCTAAAAGTTGACTTGTGGTCTAAAGTGTTTCTGTAATTTATTCGCCTTGATCTGTAATTGTGTCGAGTATTTTGCCTGCACTCTCTGCATATACTTAATGTCTCTAGCTTTCTTTACAGCGGACTCTTTTTGAGTCTCTGTCCAGCCCAAGGCTTTGTATTGCGACAATACCTTACGTAATTTCGTGCTCTTCGACACGGCGAGTGCTCTATTAGGATTTAAATTCTGCTTATAATACCTCATCAAGGACCTATGCCCGATAACATTTCCCGATGGCAACACTAGCTGATAGTCACTGTCGTCTAACTCCGGTATCTCGACCTCCGCATCTGGATCGGTGGCTTCTGCGTCTGGATAACTGGACGAGTAATCATAAAATTCTGCATACTCCGCGAGCGCGTCTCCTTCGTGCAGCATTTTGCAATGACCTTTGTCCATCATATGTGCTCTGGCAGCATCGGCGCTTTGAAAACATCTTCCTATTCGATTACATCGACAATTTATTATATATACAATCGAGTGATTAATTTCCATGCGTGAAAAAAGTTAATAACTTACCAGAATGGTTGCACCAGATGCACATATATCCAGCAAAGATCTTTTCTCCAAGGTAAATGAGTAATCCTTTAATATCTATACAGTACTCAGGGTCTGGCACTACGAACGAATGTGCGACCGTCATATGCTTCAGATTCTTTACCAAAGACCTACTGTGGTGATTGCAAAACAGGCAATTATTATTTCTGACTGGGTTCTCCGTGTCTTCTATCCACTCGTCGGAGTCTACGGATTCGATGTCGGAATCTATATCCATGTCTTCTCTAGGTCTTTTGATAGATATTTCTTCCATATCTTCGTCCATATCCTTCTTAGTGGAAGAGTCAGGCGAGGGGCCAGCTCGATCATCGTTGTCCTCGATGTCGATGTCAGACGTAACGTGTTGCCTTGCAGATTTTTCCTTGTGCTTCTTCGACACCAGATGATTGTCGTATTGATTCTTCGTATTGAAACTCTTCCTGCATATCTTGCAGTTCATCGTTTCTTCTTCCCTTTCCTTGTCATCCTTGTTCCTTTGCGCGATCACTCGCTTCTGAAATTCTTCTACAGAAACCGGAGGCAGTTCGGCCACTTTTCTCTTTAAATTATATCTGTGCCAATCCGATTTGTAATGCTGCCTCTGTATCTCCAAATCTCGAAATGCCACTCGACAGGTTATACAAGTAAACGGCGAAGCCATTTTTCATAATTCGTTTGAAAATCAACGATAGTTTTCAATGGTGAAAGACAGGAAAAAATGCATATCTTCCGTTCTTCGAATATTATGAAACCATTAACTGTATTTCATTTATTCTAAGTGAATAAAATTGAACGAGGTACACAATCGTCTGTGAGAAAACACAGCCAACGATGATTGACGATGATTTGAAGATGTATCACGTGTACGGCCACTTTTTATACTAGCGTAAGGGTTAGATTACGAACTATAACGCAACCTCGTTGCAACTGACTTTCAAGTTAAGACCATTTAAAAAGCGATATAGATATCTACCTTCAGGGTTGAAGATAACCCAGCTTTTTTATGTAATTATCTAATCGCACATGTACGAAATACTAAATGTACTTCGTTCTGGCGCTGACCATATAAAATATTTCGAAGAATTATAATATAAACTTGACGTATTCATAGAATACAGTGATAATCATTTCTAATTAATTGTAACGAAACATTCGGAAACAATTGTGTAAAAATGATGTTCAGATAAAAAAGGAAGAAATTGGGATGATAGCGACACGTGTATACATACCTGTGGAGAAGTCCGGACATCGAATAACTCGGATTACGATACGTAAACGAAGCCGCAAATTCAAAATGGCCGCCTGCGTGGGACATTCTCGCGCAACTCACGCATTCGATGTCACGAGAACGCATGCGTAGAAGTCGCCCACGTAGACGGCCATTTTGAATTTAAAGCTTCGTTCGCATACGCCAATCGAGCCACAGAGTGTACATTGAACTTTTCTATAAGATGGCATCGCTATCATTCTCAGGACCAGGAATTCTGAATCGCGTGTACGTTCCTGTCTCGAGAGCTGTGTCGAGTGTACGTTCGCAGTGTTCGCACTGTTCGCAGTTGTATTCAGGCAGTAACTGTCCCAGAAGCCGGAACGTTTCGCGTTGCACGTCGCAAGCAAAGAGTTACGTACAGCACGTATCAGACCCGATCAGGATCGATTGAATCAGCGAATTAATATTCGACGACGAGGAGCAGCTTGTCATCGAAGGGGTGAAAAAGGAAGGAAGAAATCAAAAGTGGAAGAAGGAAGCATCGGCGACGGTGTCACGTTGTCACGTATACGCGACCGACCGTTTCAACCGCCTAACTTTCGTAGACGAGACATCGTAGAAAGACAGACGTATAACGAGACACTGGGGTGCACCCGACAGGGCGAACCATCTGTCTCGATACACCCACGGGGATCCGTTCAATTTTCACGCTAGAAGGCGGCCGTCCAGCAGGGCGATACCATTTTATATGACTTTTCTTCGACGTCAAGGTGAGTGGAACCAGGGCATGGTACTCGATCCGATCTGGTATCGTTTCAACGCTAATTTTAGCGACCAGCCATTTTGGACACGAGACGAGTGCGATCTACCAATATCACGTTTTCTAAAAGAATTCATCTCGTATCGTATTCTTCTACATCTCTTATATGGGCTCTGATATGTATAGCCTTCTTGTCTTATCGTCGTCGCGTGCATCGTCGATCGCCTTTTATTTCTGACGATGAATCGATATCTACCGAATTATTGAACGTAACGAAACGGCTGGTCTCGTACACGATGAATTATGATATGTAACGCTCGTATAACGTAATGTCCAATGTTGATGAATCATACTTTGCTTTACGATGGGGTTATGAAAAGTTAACGTTAGGGCGATTCAAGATCGGTTACGGAATTTCATGATCCAATTAAGTACGTTAACGATCGTTTTATAAAACCATTTCTTTCGATCATGATCTCCGATTCGTGTAGACACTTTTTATTGTAAACACTGAATTGTAATGTTAATACAGTTTTTGGCTTGAGGTATCGAGCGAGTAATGTACCCTTTTATCTTTCTCGTTCCGTTAAAAACAAATTTGTCAAATGGATCGTGATCAATACGCGGAGCATTATGTTCTCGCGTTTTTCCTTAAGTTGTTTGAATCAATTAAAAGTGCTGTTTTCATTTTACGCAGTCCAGCCAGAAATACGTGTCCATCGACGTACGCGTTACGTTCGCGGGAAGTAAATAATCCTTCGCAACGCTCTTGTCATTCTTTATCGCATTGAGAGAATAGTTAAGTATTAATAGGCAACATTTCAACGTTCTCCCAATCCGTTTTGGAACGCTTCGCGTAGGTGCGAGGATTTTTATGTGAAATAAAATATTTATATTACGTTACACACAGCGTTTGTAGTCTGCGCTTTCAGTTTTTTTATAAATGCATAAAGCTAGCGGTCTAACAATTACGCAGCGTTCGATCATCCGTCCAAGAGGTTTCGAAAGAGATTCCTCGAACAGACTCGAGTAATCCGACCTTTCGCTCCCTTCGCGTATGCTCGCCTTATTTTTTCCACTTATCTGCGGCTTAAGATGGCCTGTTATGACCCTTGGGCTTGCACAGCGACCGGATAGCGATGCAAAATAATACCTCTTAATCAGTTTCACTCGGTGGCTCTCAAACGACGCCAACAGATCTAATGTATCCCCTTTAATTTCCCCAGATTTTTCGCGAACAACTCAGTGACGCAAAAGATTGATTTTAAACTGCATAAAAATTTAAACTACAGGATAAGGACTTGTGAAGTCATCTTATAAATAATGCGACTGTAGAAAGAGTCGAGAACGAAATTATAGGCTGTACAGAAGGCAATCTAATTTCCTTCTTAAAAGATATTACATGTATTAAGTTTAATGTGGCTCAGGCGAATGGTTTGTAAAGATTATTATAAGCCTTGAACGAGTGATCGGTATCGAGTCTCGATCGATAGACCGTTTGCATGTGCGAAGATCGTCTAACCTGATTCTTCGCAACGTTATTAATCAGTTGCGTGACTTTTTTTCTATGCGCCTCGAATTCGCATTGTTCTTCCTACGTGCATCGTTCGTTATAATCGATCCGAACATGTATCCTGAGCTATCATGCCGCCCCATTTCCGTCTCCCCCTGTTCCCTTGTTAAACGCGTCTCAGCCCTTCGATCGTACAAGCCTCTCCATTTCAGATTTTTACGTTTCGCTTTCGATGAACGAGATTACACATGTTCAAGTGGAAAGCTGGACCTTGCCTCTGGCGTAAAAATAGTTTATGTGCTTCGTACATGTACCGCAACGCTAGTTCCGCGTGATTGTAGCAATCAGTACGAAGCTGTTGTCCAATGGGCATCATTTTCGGACTCCTTCGAACATTGAAATCGATCAGGAGTCGTCTAATGTTCTTTGACGAACTCGGCTACACCCGATACGCATTGTGAGATCGTATTAGAGCGTAGAAAAGAAGGATGCAGGTCGAAGCGAGCGGCGGGATTTGCATAAGGACTAGCATTCAACGTTTTATCGCTGCGAATCTGTCGCGGCCGCAATACGTCTTTTCGCGACGCGTCGCAAACGATCTATATATATTACCTAGCCTTGCCCGAAACGTAGGAAACGGAAGATCGTTCGCGATCAGAAAATGCATTATGCATGATATCGTGTACGGTGGATAATAAATGTTGTCCGGTTCAATACATCACCGTATGCATTCGTAACCCGTTACGTGGACGCGGTATGGATTTTCTGGTTCACTGGAATTTATAATCTGTACGAGAAACAGTTTCTTCGTCACCGTTTGTCGAGATTTAATCAACTGGTCATTGCTGATCGATACGCCATAACCTCTTTCCTTATTCTTGACGGTAGTATGTGTACATAGTTCCTGGCCAAGGATCAGGGTTTCGATACGAGGAGTCGTCCTTTTTATTTAAGGATGTATTGGCTATACAGTCAATCCCAAAAGTTTATGTACNNNGCCAATACATCCTTAAACCAAGAGTCGACGTCATTAATACGTTGCATTTCACAATTCCATCGGACGGTATTTAACCCTTTTAGTGCCGAGCAAAAGTATCGTACGATTTGTTAAGGTTTGGGAAAATTAATGAAAGTTAATTTATAGCTAAAAACCAAACTAAGAATGATATTTTCAAAGTTCAAAGAGCAACATATTACGAAATAAAGAAAGAATAAGGTAATGCCAATTGTACTTCAATATTTGTTGAAAATCATACGAATAACATCAATATAAAACGTGATGAAGAACATAGAAATGAGTTTCTCTTCTACAAACAATATTTGCACATAAGAATAATCATCGTTGGATCACAGCTTTATGTAGATCACGTAGTATCAAATATAAATATTACATTTTCAATCATTTCTAACAAAATAAGTAACAGCCATCAACGTGTTGCAATTACGGTTTCAAGAAGCTGCCCCGTGTCGAGTTTCTACCTCATCACTCCAGCGTATACGCAGTCTCGGCATCAATCAGCATAGAATATAACAAAAAGTTAAACTCAAAAACAATTTTTTTTAATTCTTTTGCAATGAAATTAGACCGTTTATAACGTTTTATAAATTTATTTTGAGGTAC
>NW_017179000.1:135175-138677 GCF_001652005.2 Ceratina calcarata
TATAAATTTATTTTGAGGTACAGTTCTCTCGCAATGCGAATAGTAAGGCGCCCTCGGATAAGCGATGATATATCGTCGTTCAGCACTAAAAGGATTAATACGGACACCGAATGAAACAAACCGAAACCGCATCGTTCACTTGAGCCGTATCACGTCTCTTTGCATCACTTCGATCACTGCCATTAAACGCACCCGAGGAGCGTTAAACGCAATCGCGACGATCACCGATTCGCCCTGGTCCGTGGTCTTCGAAGTATCTCGAAAGGCACGCCACGCGTTTCGGACGTCCGTCCTGGTGGTTCAACGTCCGGTTCGGTTCGCTTCTTTTCGCGTGGTCCTCGTGGCCGAGGTCTGACCTTGCCTATCGCGTAGCAGAAATTCCTCGTCGGGATTCGTTACGTCTGGATCGGGCCGCTGTCCGATCAATATACGCCGTATCCTCTCGCGGAGGACGCTTGCGCGCGCTGACCCGGGCGCGCACGACTCGAGGACTCGGGGAGAGAGAGTTAGCCGGCAGAGAGCACCCGTCCAACACGCGTGTCGTCCACTACTTAAATCCGTCGTTTCCAAACGCGTATCCACGTTACCCGTTCTGACATAACGATCGCCTTTGCGGACATCTCCGAGCAAAAGGGGAGACACCGTTCTCGAGCGTTACCGAACGGAATCAAACTCTTCCTCGATACTCGCTCTCCTTGCCTCCGGCGAGAGCTTCGAGGAAGACGTAGGGACGACCAGACCACCACCAGCTGCAGCCACGGTCACAAATCACGACTTATGCGTCTGTACCGAGCAGGTAAAGATCCTCCAGAGGCTATTGCTACGCCTACGCTCGATACTCGTTCAGGTACTCGTTTCCAGATCTCCTAACCGCTGGTCCGATCGGTCTCGACGTGTCTCCTCTTTTTTTATCCAACGTGGATTTTATCAGAGACCACCTTTTTTTTTTAATTCATTGATCCGTGATCTTTCGGGTTGTGTAGCGTGCGCGTCGACGTGGCCTCTTTGCGCATTGCATCGCATCGGTTTAGATCAGAGAACGGTTGATAGTAATTAAGGATTGAAGTGGACTCGACGGGATTTAGACTCGTTCTGCACGAGGATGCCCTTCCTCGGATTCTTTCAATTGTCATTTAAGATAAACGTGATCGGTTCAGGTCCCGGATCGCCGTTTAGACAAAGAAATCGAGAACCGTCGTGACAGATTCGATGCAGCACTCGGAGAGCCGCGGTGGCATACGTTCAAGAAGCTTCTTTACTTAATTGTGCCACGTTCTTGAAACGAGGAAGGAATCGGTTCAGAAGAACCAGTTCACCGGTGAATATTTTTATCGACCTGTTTCGACCCGATGCCTCTCGGTTTTCTCATTGATAAGGGGAATAAACAATTGCGGTAAGGGTGCCGTGGAAGTATAGGAGCGCGACGCCCCTTTTAGCTATTTCTCCCCGGTTAAAATCTATTCCTTTTATCTATCCGCCCCCCCTTCAGCGCATGTTGCATTTAAGCGAAATTTTATATTTCGTCAAGTGGCTCTTCAGTTCACAGCGAGTGGATACTTGCAGGTCGTTGAATCCGCATAATTAATTGCATGTCAAATAAATGATGATAGCTGCATAGTAAAAGAGCTTTCATGCTATCGTTTTTACCGCACGATTTACAATCAAGGTATCAGTTTTGGAATTCGATATTATTTAATTGGATCTCATGGTTTATGGAAAGCATCGTTTCGAGCTTTCAATAGCAATGATTTTTAGTTTATGGTTGAACGTGTTTTTTTTATGGGTTCGTCAAGAGCCTCCATGAGACCGTCGATCATGCTATTCTTCTTTGACGTGCCTTTAAAGTTTAAGTTCGAATTCTCGTGAAATTTTCTTCGCTACGAGGAACAGGTCGATACGGCAAGAGCGGCCCTATCGGCGTCTACATTGATAAACTATCGGTACGAAGTATGTATCGCAGTTAGAATTCTAAGCCGTTATTTTACACCGCGTGCCGGATACCGGATCGCTCAATACACGTGAGAACGTGAACATTGTGGGAGGGGAGGCTCTGGTAGAGTGCACCACGGGGTATTTTGGGGTAGGGTAAAGGCATTTAGGTTTTTGCATAGAATCTCCAATTACAAATTCAAATTTACTACTACGACTCGCTACTATAATTACGTTTGCTCTTTCAACGTGAAATTATACTGTGACTTTTAGTTTCTACTCGACATTGTGGTTCGACGTTGCAACATAATATCGTATCATTTTCTCGAGTATTACCTTCTTTTATAATATCCTTTATAATCGTGTAGCAATTAATAAGCATGTAACTTTTGTATATAACATTCTTTCGTGCATCGCATATTTTGGATAACTGTGCACACGTTGCGTGGACCACCCTGTATAGTTAGACAGCAAAATTAAAGCGGTCTATTGGGCTTAACGGCCGAAAGCTGGATCATTGGATATTTTCTCAATAATGTTCATTTGTAGAACGCGCCGTTCGCTAAAATAACACTGATAAAGGTGTGTCGATAATCGCCTTTATCGAATCAGTCGTGTTTAATGATTACGATAGAAGTACCGTTCCGCTTGTTGTATCGTTGGAAAGCGGATTGCGTTTTGTTTTTACATAATAGAATTTCATCGAGCTATCGGATTATCAGCGTCAATCGTACCGTCGTCAACGATTTATCCTCGGATCGCGACTCGACGCCCCGTTAGATATGAGTCACATGGACAAATTTTCAACGGGTATTACGATCTTTTAAATGATGCTTCGAGACTGGAATTAATTCGCCGTGATCGCGGCACGGAACGGGAAAGGTTTCATTGTAAATTTCCGCGTTACGTCGTTCTGTAATTGGAGCATGCAACGACTAAATAACGTCTTCTCGTTTTTCCGGCCAACGTTCGACTCGCTAATGTTCAATTTCAACGAAGTAATAATTAATATACGGAGCGGTCGCTTTAGAACGAATTTGGCAAAGAAAAAATTGCGAACTGGCCCGTTTTCGTGCCAAACTGGAAGCCCGATATTATGAAAAATTGTAGATTACACGGTGCGCAGATTTACGTAACGCGTCCGTACTTATCGTAATATCTGCAACGCGATCGGAATTACTGTAAAGCCAGTTTTGAAAACAATCGTCGTGTGTGGAGAAATCTTAAGGATGTATTGGCTATACTGTCAATCCCAAAAGTTTATGCACTTTAGAAACGCATTTTTTAAAAAGAAATCAGACGTTGGAAGAACATTGCAAATAATAAACGACAAAAAAAAAATTTTCGATTTTTCCAAGGGGTACCCCTTCAAATTTCTTCCAAATTTTCGTTTTTGGCCAATAACTTCAAAACCATTGGAGATACGGGAAAATTGCATAGGACCTTTCTTGTAGAGGATGACGAGATCTACAATTTCTATATAAAAATTCTTCGGTAGCATCAACAGTTTACGAGTAATTTGCAAAAAACTGTTTTGTCGTTTTTCGTCAATAACTCTTTAAATATTAATGCT
>NW_017179000.1:139626-159811 GCF_001652005.2 Ceratina calcarata
TAATTGGATATTTCCTTCTATACTTTTTAGCACGTAGCTATTTATTATTAGCATTACTCTTCCGACGTCTGATTTCTTTTTAATTATAGAACATGCGTTTTTCTAAGGTACATGAACTTTTGGGATTGACTGTATAGCATCCTTAACCAATCCGTTGTAGCTTCACATAAAATCGATGGAATGAAATTGTTAGAAATTGGTATGTACCTATGCAGATTCACGGGACAGTGGATTTCCGCGATCGGCAATTTTTCATCGGTATCGCTCAGCTGTTCAATTTCTGGCCAACGATGCTCAATGAAGGATCCTCATCGTGTCGTTTCCGGTGGTGATAATACCTCACCTCGACAGACAATTTTCTCCGTTGAAGGCCAGGTCCGCGTGTGACTTTCGCTATCATGTTTTTCGCGTCGTCGATCACCTCCGAGCACCGGCTGGACGATCGTTAAAAATTACCGCGAGGCTAAATGACCAATTATCACCTGACACCGGGCAAAATTTACGGACACCGAACAGCAAATAAATCCGTGCACAAATGATCCATGAGCCGTACGCTGAGAATCATCTCCTGATGCTCTCGTTCTGCGAACGTTTTCAGCAGGCCTAGCTAGCACGCTCGCTTCGATTATTCTGATCGCTCGTACGCGGATGGACGAGGAGACAATCGAGGACATCACGAGAGAAAAGGAAAAAAAATTCATTATCTATGATCGTGAACGCTTAAATCGGATCCCGATGACCGCGAGGCGTCCCACGCGTTCTTCGGTCTGCGATGATCAGGTTTACTGAACGTAGGTCTGTTCCTGCTTCGATCCGTTACCAGGAACGTCGGAAGGACGTTTAATAAATGATTGCTCGTAGAAAATCAAACGATCAGATCCTCACGACGGTAATGTAAATTGATCTTTTATTTGATTTATGTGCAGAAACATCCAGGATATCATCCAGAGGGAAAGGATCGGTGTACAGCAAAGGCGGCGGTAGTAGGACATTGTCCAAGCGATTTTTAAACGGCAACATCATCACCATCGGCCGGTTCAATCGTTCCTTACGAGCCACTCGCGAGTTAACGACACCAACCTGGTACCCAGGCTTTCTTAGGGGCACAAGCGACGGACAGGCAGCGTGTATGATCATTGAAGACTATCCCCCTCTGCCCACTAAACCGAGGCAATATCTGCATCAAGATACCACGCAACGATTTCTGAACCACCTGGTCCTACCCAAGCACAGGACCTCAAAATTTTCCAGGTGGGTCGCAGATTTATATAAAATACTTTAACTTCCGTAATGATGCTGTGATTTTAATTACGTATGTTGATTTACAGTAATAGGCATCGAAAGCTACAGCCGTTCAGAGAAACGTGACTGGCGTCAGCGGGTAGTGCGGCACACTTCACCGCGGACAACGAGAATCACCCTGACTCGACACGTAACGAGCTACCATCGGGTAGCCATTGCCTGGCAACGTCGCTGCACAGCAATCAAACTGCCGCTGATAAACGTGAGAAGTAGATCGAGACGGACGAGGACGAAAACGTTACCTACTTGAAGAGCCAGGAGCCCGGAGCATCCGGATAACGAGTGAGCGACCTGAAGAAGCTCTCCGCAGCTTTTGACAGTACGCGGCACTCGCGTTCACCATTCGGTAACGCGGCGCGTCGTCACAACGACGCCTCGTCAGAAATCGCTGTTGTCGCTCGGAAGGGACGTTAAATTAACCAGAGGCAAGAGACGAAAAGATAAGTCATCATGGGGAGTGTCAACGTGAACCGCAACGTCAGCGATGCGTTTTACCGCTACAAGATGCCGCGGATCCAAGCGAAGGTCGAGGGAAAGGGTAACGGCATCAAGACAGTGATCGTAAACATGGTCGACGTCGCGAAAGCGATCGGCAGACCCGCCACTTACCCTACCAAATACTTTGGCTGCGAGCTTGGCGCTCAGACGCAATTCGATTTCAAAAACGAGAGATTCATAGTGAACGGTTCGCATGACGCCACTAAACTGCAAGACCTCTTGGACGGATTCATTCGGAAATACGTACTGTGCCCGGCTTGCGACAATCCCGAGACCGAGCTGATGGTCAGCGCGAAGAAGGCTACCATCTCGCAGGGATGCAAAGCGTGCGGCTATCACGGGCTGTTGGAGAGCAATCATAAATTAAACACGTACATCTTGAAGAATCCCCCGAGTTTGAATCCCGCGGTACAAGGCAGCTCCCTGACCGAGGGTAAACGTGGGAAACGCTCTAAACGTGCTAACGGCGATACCACCGCCGCAACGACCACCGCGACTACCAATGGTGATCGATCTGGTTCTCCGGAGAATGATACGAGCACCACCGACATCGTGGTCGAGGCTCCTGAGAAGATGGCGGACGAGAACGGGGACGACGATAACTGGGCAGTCGACGTGTCGGAGGAAGCGGTACGAGCTCGTATGCAAGATCTGACCGATGGCGCGAAGGGAATGACCATCAGCGACGATCTCGACAAGACTGAAAAGGAGAGGATGGACATGTTTTACAAGTTACTCAAATGCCGTCGCGACGCCGGGCAGCTGGACAACCACAAGGAACTGATCACGGAGGCTGAGCGTCTGGAGATCAAGACCAAGGCGCCGTTGATACTGGCCGAGTTACTGTTCGATCAGAACATCGCTCTTCAAGCAAAGAAGTACCGAGTACTGCTACTACGTTTCACTCACGACGACATCAAGGCGCAGAAGTATTTGATCAGAGGAATCGAGCAAGTGATAGCTCTGCATAAAGACGTCTTGATGCCGAAAGTACCTGGCATTTTGAAGGTAACGTAACTTGTTCGACTAGCTGAAACGATTCGATCGCCTGATCGTTCGACTGTTGCAGCTGTTTTACGATGCTGATATTCTGGAAGAGAAAGCTTTGTTCGAGTGGTCGAACAAAGTGACCAAGAAATACGTGTCGAAAGATTTGTCGCAAGAGATTCACGATAAAGCTACGCCGTTCTTAACCTGGTTGCAAGAGGCCGAGGAAGAGGATTCTGAATCGGAAGAGGAAGACGATGATTTAGAGGTAAGTATTTACATACGAAATAAATGTCATTCCTGTTATTAACGATTAACTTGATGATCGATTTTGCAGATCGAATATGATGACAGAGCCAAACAATCGCTGAAACCGCAACAGTCGCCGTCTGTGCAGAAGCCTGCAGTAGTTAACGAAGACTCGGATGACGAGGATGATTTTGATATTGATGCCATTTAATGAGAAAGATTGGATAAAGGATGCTCCGTGGTCGGGCACGAGAAAAAAAATAGGGGAAACGTGCCCGATTGAACGATGATTAACGATCATTTTTGTCTGAACACGATACAAAGAGCCGCAATATAATCTTATTATAATATAGCATTTTCGTTAATTTTAGGCCACAAAGTGATTACGAATGCCATTATTACATGTACGAGAAATTTTCACTGTTCCCGAGTTAGCAATATTTATCTGTACGGTAATTATTTTAATTGTTTTTAAGAAGCCGATTACGAATTAACTAATATCATTATTCCTAATTAATTATTGAGAGATTTTAAAGAGGGAAAAACTAACGATGCTTCGAATGTCTTGATAAGCATCTACTTTTAGAAGAAAGCAAAAAGATATTGATAGTTCTCTGCCGTTATTGGGAAGTTGGCCTGCTGAAAGCGTTCTCTATTGTATCTATTTACTATTCAAATAAATATGGTTTACCGCAAAATTATTTCCGCTATCCCGCAATTTTTTTGTGACGATTCAGCACACCGATTAAACGATCGTTTTTATTAAACTAGAGAGAAGATCGACTGGCGCATCGGCATAGATATAAACTGTTCCGACTTTCGATTTCCATGTTATAATATCTTTCGCAAAGAATCTTGCCGACTATTCCATTTTTGATTCAACGTGTTCGAATTAAATATCGAGATATCGAACTTGCGTCCATGAAAATTCCGGTAGGTGTCGCTGCGATCGGGCGGAGTCGCTTCAGTCGGATTTTTACTACTAGCTGACGGTGGACTTTCATCTCGAAGCTCTCTGATTTCTCCTCAAGAATTATCCGTTTGGAGGAACGATCGTTCGAAACGTGCGATTTCGCGTATAACCCAACGGTTCGGTACAGTGAGAGTCGCGTTCGGCCGCGGGACGTCGTCGTGAAATATGTGGTTATCGTGCTCTTGTTAACTCGCACGGTGCTCGCCATCTTAGTCTGTCATCAAACCCGCAAGAATAAAAGTTCAGTGGTTCGTTCTATCCTCCGTCGAGGACTTATCGCAGAACGAGAGGCTCGACAAAAGTTCCTCCGCATTGTGAAGATCGTACCGCGGTGTAAATTCGTGACAGGGATCGGTGAGTGAAGTTTGTTTTTGGCAACGTTGTCCATCCGCCGTCGCACCGTCGTTACGTACGTTTCACGGATCCCCACGTAAAACGTCGTACGACTAGCTGAAAAGCCTTCGGCCCATTGCACAGACGTTTTCTTCAAGGTCTGTCCTCGGTGTGAGCATCGAGGTATCCTGCCGTCCGCCAGGAAAGTGGGATGATACACTGAACAGGGGGAACAATTCCTGCGTGGACCGTTCACAAGGGTGAGTAAGACCTCGATCGTTCGATCTTTTTGGAGATAATTTTCTACCGATTTGATAAACGCGCTGGTCTATATACGAGGTGCCGAATTGCCCCACCTTTCGACGAACGGGAGCGACTCGTTTCATACATTTCTGTGAGATCCTGTGAAACCATGACAGAGAACCAGTGACCATGACGATGATCGTAATGATAATTATCTGTTCTACCGCATTTAGAAAGGAGCACGTTTCATCGAATATTCGCTAATGTCTAGAAAGGAATTGCGCCATGTAATACATTCGCAATTCGTGGTGTCATTAGCCTGTTATGCGTCATTACATCGGTATATGCAGATAAGTGAAGATCAATTGTGATCGGTGATAAAACGTTCGTTGTTAATCGGACGTACTTTCACTGGTGAGGTAAATTAAATTCGACTGACAGATCTTCTGATGCACTTCCCACTCAATCGAACTTTTACAGGAGTCCTTCAGGTTTTATCTTTGCAGCGTCCCATAAACTGCTACCGCTGCTCGGTATATGCAAACGAAATTCGAAACGAATATGCGACTGTTATACGATATGAATCTCAATCAGCGTATCGGCCGTTACTTCTTAACAAATATAGATCTTCTCGTTGCGCGACCATTTCTGATCCGTGCGCTTTGTCATTGACCCCTTTCTATTGTACTTTCGAAAATTCTATTTACCAAGCATTTCGCAAACTAGAGAAAAATGCGAAATTCGACGATACAGTTTCAAATAGATCTGAGATGTCTGTTTCGCATATGAATCTCAATGAAAGACCAGCACCAGGATAATCGTATTAAGCGTATAATACATTGTTTACCCTGCGTTACGTCAAATGCTCACGCACGTGCTCTTTCGAATATCGCTATCGATCCGCATCGCATATACGCACAAGGCCACCTAATCTATTACTAACGTCGCTACACGATCTCCAAGATATTTTTGTTCTTCGAAATAATAATACGCCGATAAAGATAACGAACTAAAAATGTATCGGTTTTAATGAATGAGACGTCGAAAACTGTTTTCAGAATCCTTGGGAACGGTCTGGTGCACGGGGCACTCCTCTACGAATGAATGCACATGGCACTTACAAGTTGCAAGTTACGTTCCGTCGTCATGCCGTGAGTCATCGAGTTACCGCAGACCCCTCGCTCCTCTTTGCAACGAGAAGGATCGCAAAAATGATTCTCACAGAGAACTCTTAGAACTCCATTACGAATCGATTAGAAGACGGCTGATTATCGAGGCTTCTTAATACTCTCCTCCTAACGATTCTCGTTCGGTAAAGGGTGAGCAGAAAAATTGATAAGGGGTCGGTCCCACGTTCTCGTCCCCTGCGATGCGTGAAGTGTCATACACGCGTGACACCCTCTCTCAGATTCTCCTCATTCATCGCACCCCTTGACGACCCTCCGGTTATTCCTACTGACCGACTGACGTTTATTCGCGTACCGGGACGTGGCCGAGTACGAAACCTCTTCTTATCATTCATTTGCATTACCTGATCGCGGTCTGGACGTGCCGATGCACCGCGTTTCATGCAGTCGTAGGAACACCCATGAAATGCGGACGCATGCGCCGCTGTTTCATCCCCTCGTCACCCTGACGGGTGTTTCGTCCGCGGAGGGTACCGAAGCCAAACGTTGGCCCAGCTCTCAGTAAAGAATTAAACGTGGTTCCGTGAGGTGCCCCCCTTTTAGGAATCATATTACGGGACACTTTTTAGCGTAGATGTACAGATATATGTAGATTCTATTTTTTTACTGTCGACAAACGGTATAAATGATTTTTTTACGAGAGATCCGACCGACTGAAAGTGACAATACGGCCGCGAAGACTATCCGCGAAGAAACGGCAGACAGATTGATATAGTAGAGAGAGAGGGAGAGAGAGAGAGTTGCATTTTTTTTTGTACGCGGACTAGGTAGGTCCAACAAAGTCCAACCATTACCGATGGGTAGAACAGATATGTCCAAAACGCTGAACGCTTATAGAATGTGAGTAGTTCCCCTATTTACGAATCCTTATACGATCCGCTTATTCATTTCGTTATCTACACTCATTCCCCCGTTCTTCTTACGTATCAGACGCTTGGCCATCGTTTGTTCGTTTCAGGAAATCCTCGCGAATGCATGAAGATAAGAGACGCTCGGAGGCCTCGTGAAACGGCGGTGAAAGAATCTCGGTGCATGTTCCTCGTTCACTGTCGCTGCTGATAACTCATAATACGAGTTTCATGAAAAATCGATTCGCAGACTTTTCATACTCCCTCTGCAGAGTCGATCGATCCGCAAGAATTACTCTCAGCCCTGTCAGTCTCTCGCCAGTAAATTATATCTGCGGCGTTTAAATCCATGAGCCAAGGTTTGACGGAACGTCTGCAGGAGGTCAAAGCTCTTTCCCGATGCGGTTTCCCAAAATCCTTGGACTATCTCACTGATCTCTCAGTTGGCCGTTCGTGAATTTCCGGTTGAGTTTTATCGATCGAAACCTCGCGTCAATTGCCTTTTTTCTCTGCGAACATTTCGCCATCCTTCTTTGTCTGTGCTGCATATATCTATAGAAATTCTGTCGCATAAGAGAACACGCCATGGCTTGCGCTTGCGTGAAATTACTTGGCCATCGATTCTTACCGTGGTTTAACGTCGGCCTCTGACATGGGGTAAGTTCTCCGTTAAAACGAGTCCGCGTTCAACCGATATTCATCGTTCTGTGATCGTTCCTCGCGCGAATCGTTCGACGTCGATTCTCTGTGAACGCCAAGACCGGCATCGCCGGTCTTCTGGAAAATTCAGTTTTCCTCGGACAGACGACGAGCGCTTGTGCGCAGGGACCGAGCCATTGATTTCTGTGGATTTTAACGCGGCCCTGACATGGGGTAGGTTTCCATCCGAATGTAATTTCACAGAAACCGGTGTTCGTGCGATCCGATATCTTCACGTTCCCGATCGAGGCGAGGTAGATCGTACGTTCAAGTAAAAACGCTAAACGAAAACGTTCTCTGTACGTACGCGAAGGTCGGACACGTTCTTGCCTCGGCCGCTATTCCTGATCGATGCCTATTTTCGATTGCGGTTAATTATTGACGCGTAAAGCAAGTCGCTCCGAATACCGTTCACCTTCGTTTTACCTCTTTTTTTATCTTCATTCATCCTACCATTGCGTCTCGACCGCAAACGTTTGCGCAGACTGCACATAGTTCTCGTTATCACTGGAAAGCATCCTATTGTCAGCGACGACCGCGTTATAGTTGACATCTCGTCAGTCGATTAGACAAACCAAGAACATCTTTGTAAATGATTTCTGACTCGCATGAACTTATCTTTCCTATTCTACTGACTATTCATTGCATTCTGTTTATCTTAACGTGTGACAATGTTCAATTTCTAGCAAAAAGATAGAGAACATTGGTAGAATGACGGCCATGACGCAGGAAGAAATTATGGCTGGTGCCAAGATCGTGGCCCAAGGTCTGCAAGCCCTCCGAACCGAACACGGGGGGCTCTTGCAGGCCTTGCAGGCCCAGGACGCACCGATCGCAAGGGACAAAGCCAGTTTGCTGTCGAAGAACATCGAAATGATACAATTGGGTCTCGACGAGGCGGAGGTCATGATAGCTCTTGCGAACCACTTGCAAGCGGTGGAGGCCGAGAAGCAGAAACTCAGAACGCAAGTGAAGAGGTTGTGCCAAGAGAACGCCTGGTTGAGGGACGAGTTAGCTGGTACGCAACAAAAATTGCAAGCCAGTGAACAAGCGGTAATTATATTTAATCGTAATTCCCGGCGACGTTATCGGAGAAACGGGAATACAGTCGATACCTTTGTTCGTTAGCTAGCCAAATTAGAAGTAAAGAAGGAACACATAGATTTTATGGAGAGCATGAAACAGTACGATCCTGATCCACCTGCGGACGATGAGAATGCTAAAGACAGGCCGCCGGACGATCCGATGGTCGATCTGTTCCCGGACGACGATGCGGACGACCGAAACAGTAAGTGTACGTTCGCTTTCTGTCTATCTTATCTAGTGTCCCTCGTAGGTGTTTTTCGAGCCCGTGTGAAACGAGAATCTGACGGCGAACTTCGCTGGGAGTTACTCTCAGATTCTGCGGGTCACGCGGTTTCGAGCTATCGCGATAACGTACACTTTTAGCAACGTTTGCTGTTTTTTTACCGTAGCGATATCACCGACTCCGCCGTCGCAGTTTGCACAACAGGTGAACGCTGGATACGAAATACCTGCACGTTTGCGCACACTGCACAATTTGGTGATACAATACGCGAGTCAAGGCCGGTACGAGGTGGCCGTACCTCTGTGCAAGCAGGCGCTGGAGGATCTCGAGAAGACCTCCGGTCATGATCATCCGGACGTCGCCACGATGTTGAACATCCTCGCGTTGGTGTACAGAGATCAGAATAAATACAAAGAGGCGGCGAACTTGTTGAACGACGCGTTGGCCATCCGCGAGAAGACTCTTGGCGAGAACCACCCGGCGGTCGCCGCGACGTTGAACAACCTCGCCGTTTTATACGGGAAGCGTGGGAAGTACAAGGAGGCTGAGCCGTTGTGCAAACGCGCCCTGGAGATCCGAGAGAAAGTTCTTGGTCGCGATCATCCGGACGTGGCGAAACAGTTGAACAACCTCGCGTTGCTCTGCCAGAATCAGGCTAAGTACGAGGAGGTCGAACGCTATTACTCGCGGGCGTTGGAGATCTACGAACAGAAACTTGGCCCGGACGATCCTAACGTCGCCAAGACGAAGAACAATCTCGCGTCGTGTTACTTGAAGCAGGGCAAGTACAAGGACGCAGAGGTTCTGTACAAGCAGGTGTTGACGAGAGCGCACGAAAAAGAATTTGGTGCTATCGCCGGCGACAACAAGCCCATCTGGCAGGTATGAATGCTTCGGTATTCTACGAAGCGTGAGACGCTTGTACGATGGTCCGACGATCAAATCGGATGCTCCCGGTCTTGTTTCAGGTCGCGGAGGAAAGGGAAGAAAATAAGCATAGAAACAAAGAGAATGCCCCGTACGGAGAATACGGAGGCTGGCACAAAGCTGCCAAGGTCGACTCGCCTACAGTTACGACTACTCTAAAAAATCTTGGTGCATTATACCGAAGACAAGGCAAATACGAGGCTGCCGAGACTCTCGAAGATTGTGCTCTCAGGTCACGAAGAGAGGTAAGCTCATTTATTGATCATAAATTCGTCCCGGTTCTACTTTCACTGTATAAGCAATGGAATATGTAGTACAGTGAAAGAAATTAGAATACTTCGGAGTCAGAGCTTTTAATTCGTTAGATTTTAATAGAAACTGATGTTGTCCCATTTGTTTTGAAGCAGACATTAGAGTTCGTGAAGCAAGGGAAAGTAGCGCAGATTTTAGGCGACGAGAAGGGGTCGACGAGACGCGGGTCGCGGTCCAGCTTGGCCAACAGCGAACACGAGCAACACGAGGAGGTAAGTTGAGCGCGCGTCGTCCTACGAGATAAACAAATTATTTTAGTCGCACTGCATGTCGTAGCACACGGATCAGTCGTCTACTATCCTTTTCTTCTTTCTTTTTGTTCTTTTTTCGTTATCCGGCCCGTGTTCCGACGAATCGGCGATACAACACACAGGGCTCGCTGCCGGTGGTACAAAGGGCGCTACACGAGGGACAGTCCGGCCACAACGACGCTAGTCCTAACAAACCCGGTTTAAAAAACAAGCTATTCCAAGCTTTCGGGATTCACTCCTCCACGTAGGATCTATATCCTTCACCTTTAAGTAGTATTTCCCTGTCGTTTCGTTTACGCCGAAATCGTACGATAATTCTCGGTGCACGAAGCGCGTCGAGAGTCTCCGCAAGGTGTGCCAAGTTACCTTTCGCAACGTAATAGGAATCGCGGATCTTCACTGATATTCCTATTTAACTTGCAGAACACCTTGTACTTATAGGCTGAGAAATCAATTATTTAAGAATGAAACCGTACGATCGTTTTGCAGTACGCGTTAGGTTTAGGTATACATATTTAAAAATCGAGTGTGACCCAACCACGCTGAGGAATTAATTCTCGAGACGATTCCTTCTGAATGCAAGCATTTATAGAAGTGTATAGTTTTTTTCTTTTGGAAGGACTGGGCGTCCGGCAATTTTCTGGGCATAATACCGTTTTCTCTCGCGATTCTCGCGTATCCTCTACGGAAAGCACTGCATAATAGCACATTCTTTTATTACGTTTACTGTAAACCTTGATAAACCGTTTGTTGCTAATTCCATTTGACTGTCTCCAAGAATACGTCGAATAACAGCTTCTTACGATTGATTTTCACTTTGCAAGCTGTGATAACGTCGCCCTATGATCAGTTTGTGTAAACGTATTCGAAAGGAAAACCCGAATTCGGTTTCAGGTGCTTTCTACGAAGCATTTTGTTTTTATCACTTTCCATTATTTATCTGTAATTATTATTATTGACTATTTAAAAATCTTTACGCTTGTATTATACACGATCGTATTAGAAAGCATTAGAGACGATGAGCTTCCAGATTCTCGTAATGAAATTGCATAAACGAGTTTCACTCGTGACTAAATCGTTGCCAAGTGAAACGTGTATCGTTTGTTTTTTAACGTCGGAACTAGCATTCTTTGTAAGCCAGAACACCGTGAAATCACGCACACGAATTATTTGTAGGTAGCCATTTTTTGGTAGCAACAGCTTTTGCTTAACTATATAGTATCGGTATAGATTCGCAAAGGTGACAGTTTTGTAATGTGCGATGAAGATGCACCGATTTCTTCCTGTAACGTATTGTCCCCGCGACGTTTTAACATATGACTTTTACCCGTTTCTCAGTTTTAACGCAAGAGAAAACATTTTGCTTCGAGCTTCGAGATGAATCGAGTCATCGAACTCTTTCCACTCTTTATTTAATTGTAATTAACACGCGTTTCATTGTACATTCTTTGTTTCTCTTTTCGAAGAGGAGAAACTTTTTATTCAGGTTAGGGAGACGTTTTATAATAGTACTGGCAGGATCCGAGGTGCCTCGAATTATCATTTTTATTCGTTACGGGAACTATTAATTATTTGAGAATTAAGAATATAGCCTGTGCAATTAATTCACTGTCTTATACATATACATATACATACACATATATATAAAATTATATATAATTTTTATTCGCATGATAGAACGTTTTTTAAGATTTGAACTGTGCGCGGGAAAAATTCGTGGCACCTCGTATCCCTCTTATTCTTCTTTAATTAATTTTATACTGCGTTTGAAAATTCGAACTTTCCGATCGGACGAAAAAGAAGGATTGAAGAGACAAGATTGTTAAATGCTGAAACTGGATTATTAATAATAAGTAGTGCCTTGAGACTTGAACGAGCGATCGAATAAATTATTTTCTAACTGTGAACATGGTCTCCTCCCATCGATCGATCGTCGTCGTAAGATCGCCCTGCCACCGTCCTCCCGTGCCTCTTGGTCCCATTCTTCTTTCACTCGTCATTGACAAGGCCTCGTGAAACGTATGGGAATGCGCGTAAGAACAAGTTTGCATTTATTAATATTCCTCGCACGCTGTTTGTGTCTCTTAACCAGCCACCAATTGTCATCAGTTTTTTTTTTTCGATATCTGCGTTGTCGTTTTGTTTCGCTTTGATTTGAGTATACTCTGCGGGCCGGGACTTAGAATAACAGGATGTCCCTCTGGAGTACGATTTACGTCTGGACAGCAAAAACCGGGATGAGACTGAGAGACCGGGTCTCTTCAGCAGGTGCGTATTCGTAGATTTCGTAGACTAATTATTATCATTATTACTTCAGTTCTCCTTCGCCGCGACCTCTCTTCACTCGATGCACAAACCAGCCCTCCAATCATTTTTCTTTCGATTCACCTTTATTTATCTCACCACCTCTTTTGTACTTTTTTTTTTTGTAACGAGGACACGCCTGTGACTCATCGTTTAACGTCGATTAATTACGGCTTGGATCTCGTAAAATCTGCATGGGACGTTGTAATAGTTTGCTTGTGTACATAGGTTGAGCGATTCATTGATCGCGAACGTTACTTGGCTTGCCACGGTAGACACCATACGGATTAATATCATACGTTTCTTCCAGCTTTCGCAACATTTATTTTATCAGTCTCATGCAGATCTCATGGCTTCAATCGTTGAGAATCGATAGGAACTGTTTAGACTTCATCTGTAGATAAAGAGTCCAGTTTTCGATTGAAGACACGAGATGCTTTGACAGCTTTTTTTTATACCGATTTCTTTAGCGAGGATTTATTGTCTGCTGTTTCAGGGCCGGAAGTATTCGGTTCGTGCGCAGTAAAGGACACTACATTTACGTAAATAAGAGAGCTATACGCGAAACGATACCAACAGGATGATAAAAGGGCTCTGCATTGTTTGGTCGAAACATTGGCTGACGTCCGTTTCTCTCTGGATCGTTTAACGTATAACGGCACATTCCAGCTGCTTTTCTCGATCAATCAGACGCACCGTAAAAAAAAATGAAGTACTCCATGTCGCTGTTCGTGCCTCGACAAACACAATTGTAGCTTCGTGCTAACGACTGACCATTTCAAATAGAAAGCAGAGAGAGAGAGAGAGAGAGAGAGAGAGAGAAAGAAAGAAAGAAAGAAAGAGAGTGAGAGAGCGAGAGCGAGAGCGAGCGAGAGAGAAACGTAAGAATACTTGGTTCCACCCTGCTTCGAAACGTGTATCTGAATCAAAAAAAGAAAAGAAAAAAAGAACATCCCACCATTGCATTCCTTCGCCTGCTGAATCAAAGAACATTGGTCGAGTTGACCAAAGAAGAAGAACCGTGATGTATTCAATCTTCTCTTCGTGTTGTACAGAAAAAAGCGAACGAACAGTTTCCTTCTCAAAAGCATTGCGTCCATTAATGCATCCACGCGCAAAACTGATCGATCCGTATATACATATCCCTTCGTTCAGAGGTCGTAACTCGCTACAGCTTGAAACTTCACGACGATCCCGGAATCCCAGATGCTCAGACATTTCTTTTTGATCGAGTCATCTATTTTTTATAAATCCAACCGCGAGTCGAACAGGAGGATCGCGGAAGTGAGATTTCAAGGAGTTACGAACACCATCTCCGGTATCGCGCTGATCATTACACCGTCACGTTGAGGATGATGCGACACACGCGTAATCATTCCACGAGCCACCCAGCTTGTCGCTCGAGAGAGAAAGAGAAAGAGAAGGAGCAGAGGTGATTCACGTTTGAAAACGTCGCTTAGCATTATTGTATTCTCACACATACATTAACACGAAGGACACCATTACACCGTGCACGTTAGAATAAGGCGAGTATACTCATTGTCATAATTGAAAAAAAAAACACAGTGTAACGAAGCAAAAGAGTCTTGGGAGTCTTCGAGTCGTGAACCGCGTATAGTGGAAGTCGCTCCGTTCTATTCTTTTTCCTATCTGTAATCCCGTTTAAGTACTTATATTACGTACTTCTTACGACTATTTAAATTATTCTAAGTTTGAACCGTTTTGTCATCTCCTTTTTAACGAGCATCCAATGGGCGAGTGCAAAAATTCATTCGATTCGAGAATTATGAAAATGTCAACAGATTCGTTAAATTATTGCATGCTGCCCGATATATGTATAATGTAATTTATTCTCTGTCTATTTATTTGTATTCTTTATTATTTAAATAAAAATAGAGGAACCAGTAGAATTTTTGCATTCACCTGACGCGTCCACGTAACGTTACGTTGTATTATAATTTCGTTCGTTTAAATTATTTTAGAAGTTTACTTCTCGCCTTTAATCGAGTCCTTTTCGCAGTGGTCAAGACCAAGGATCGTAGTGTGACCGGCTGTGAATTGAAATCGAGGTATCGTTTCCGCGCTGATCGACGATCATTTGAATTAGTCGAGTCCTCTCGTTCAAGTTAGATCAAGAAACAGTTGAAGCAATACTGAGAAATCAATCATGAAACGATTGAAACATGAATTCCATCGGACTGGCCCAATTCAAACGACATCGAATTACAGCCTGTACCGCGTGCGATTTCCGGTTGCGAGACGAGTTTCGTTTTTGAGATCCTTCGTCGTTACCTCCTTCATTTTTACAGTACACGTTTTACACATTAATTTCCACGTGTATTCTCATTACCCCGAAGGGACATGCATTTTACATACGAATAATCTGCGCCTGAGAGCTTGAAGGCCTAGAACTAGCTTTTACTTTCTCGCCTCTTGATCACCTTTGACTGAACTTTATTCGTTCCTTTATGTTTTTTAATTAGAAGCACAAAGTAACCGCGAGATGAGCAATAATTTCGCCTATACTGGTGTTCTCGAGAGTCTAGGACCATCCCGCGCAGCTTAAAAGGTGATGGGGGTCGCAGCGAATTCTCTCCACACGGTTCAGTATACACGGTAAAGCATTGAGATGCACAGAACGATCAAAAATTGAACTGTGCCAGGTCCTAGACTCTTGAGAACACGAGTATAGATTTTTACCTTCGAGCACCGTACGTATTAACGCACATCTTGCACCAGGTCTTGATTTCTTCTTTGCTTATACGCGACTGTAACACGGAATTGTAATAATTTGCTCGCTCGTCGATATTTAAGAACTGAAGTGATGCTTTAGATATATATATATAATTAATTACCATTGCAACAGTAATTGTGAAAAATTTTAATATCGTAACTGCGATGAATTGTGATAAATAGTAGTTATATTGACTGAGCAACGGTGATATATACGTCGATAACAATTCGAATTGGTGTAAGATATTAGAACGAGATCGGTCTCACAACGAACGTTCTTTTTCTACTTGGAAAAACCCGCGATTTTTAATTGACCAGACGGTTTTTAAACGCATGTCAAAAATTTTGTAATGCACGTTTGGCGAGCGGCAGGAGACCCGTGACGTATTCAATATTTAATTTAAGCTTTTATTATTTATTTACGTTCGTTCGCATGGAACAGATGGTATCACCCGTTTTTTCCTATATTTCGTTCGAAGCGAGCACCGAACGGGCTGCGAACCGATGATCTACCTTAAATTTCGAGGAATAAATGTGATATAGTATTAGACGATAAGATTTAGCGTCCACTGGTAAACGTTGAACGTAGTCGCTTTATTCCGTAGTCAGCCTCACGAATTTTGTTCAAGTATTGCAGCTCTCAGGTGCAAGTACTATTGTAAGTTTTGATTTATAATAAATATTTCCACTTGTAATCCCTGTTCAACTCCTCCGCGTCGAAGACCATGAAATTACCTATTTATTGTGATAAGAACTTAGCATTGTACTCTCTGCCTTCGGATTTTATTAAAATTTCGTTGCTAAGAAACCCGGCTTCGTTTCATTTCGATCAGACATTCGTAGCTCATCTCTCGTAGTTCGAAATTTGGTCGATAAAAATAGATGGCTAATTTTAGATGATACGTACACGGCGGACACCATAAGCTGATAAGATTGTCCGGTTATTTATAACGCCGCGTACGTGGCTGTAAATTACGTCCGGTTATTATCTCAATCTCCAGACGGTACGAATGCGCGCTTTCGCAATATCGAAATGAGATGTTCCATGCAAATACGGCGCAGATCGGTGTCGATTGTAGACCGGGTGATCTCTTCCTGGCAAAGGTTCTCGTTTCCTACCGTGAGGAGAGTGTTTCCATTGGCTTAACGGGCCGTACGCGTTCTCTCATTGGTCAGTGTTTTTCGTTAATAATTCAAAAACCGTGTCTCATTTTGCATTTTACCAAAGGAAATTGTTGTTCAGAATCATCCCTTTTCAGCACTAACACTTTTTCTGGGACACCTGGACCACTTGCTCCATCCGTTTCGAATTATAGAAAAGTTTTTATTGAGCATAATGTTACACGTTACAATAGTAATTAATAATTAATAAGAAAGATGTCTAGTAGAATCGATGATCAACGACGTTACGACTTCTGTTCTTTCCTTTCGCGAACGGAAATAAAGACTATCGTGATCGCTTACAAAAGGGGAGAATAATGATAGTGAGAAGATATTAAAACGGTACTCCTTTTTGTCTATAATAAAACTGCTGATCTGTATCGGCTTGACTAGCATATTAGAAGCATTATACGTTACGGTGATCGGATTAGATCTCGAGTGAGGGGGGGATGATCGAAAGCGCGGTTTAAATGCGAGGGGGTGCGTATCGTTGATTGATCCACGACGTGTATTGAGAACTCGCTTCGTAATAAATTAGGTACCACATATAAAGGAGAGAAATGTACATTTATAAATCGTTAACTAATTATTATCGTTTACACTTATCATCGAAGGGGGTACACATCGTTATTACTTTTTGTTCCTTCTCCGTTCCCTATTCTTTTGTTGTTCGTTCTCCAGTAATGTGACGATCGCGAGGCTGATTTGTACGTGAGTTTCTTCAGTAGTAAAATATTATTCGCTCCGCGACAGCTTACCCACCCCCGCCCCGAAAAACAAACTCTGCTCGTCAATATTTGAATCACTCGTTTCCGGAGAGAGATAGAGAGAGACTAATTAGTTCCACAGCCTTTTATAATAACATTAAGTGAGCAAATCAGCCTGGCGGATTCGGGATCGAAAGGAAGAGGATGAGCGAAACGCAGGAGCCCGCGCGCGCGCGCGCGCCGAATATTAAAGATACTTGGTAGTGTTCGACGAACGATACATAGTAAAATATTGTGTGTACAACTTCCCAATAAATATAGCGACGTCCGCCTTGTCCAAGTACGTGCACGTACATTGCTCGTGTATAATCCGTCTCGTCGAGAATTGGTACTTAAAAATAGAGTCTAAACTAGCCTTCCGTGCTTCTAAGTCTAATATTAAATTTGTATCAAGAGGAGACACCCTCTACGATCCTTTACTCGGTCACGCTTTAGGCTTCATCACCTCCGTCAGAGACTGTCAAGGATTTCCCGATCTCCTCCGCGTCACGGTTAAATCACTTGGTCTGCCTGTACGATAGTTAAATATTAAAGTAAATGAATCACCGAAGGGACATCGCAGAAACTTTGACCGTCTTTTTCAACCGATTGAAAAACGCCTCGCCGACGAGACTGGTCCATTAGTTAAGTATCGAATACTGAGGAAAATACGCTGTCCCTTGACTCGATCACGAAGCAGAGACAGTCGTTCGGGAACAATTCGTTGAGACCTCGCTGCGTTTCCGATCCGACGCTCTAGCACCTGTCTTCGGGTAAATCGAATCCGATTATCTTTAGCTGCGTTCGGTCGAAGCATTGCACTACTCCATTGCACCACGTTCGTTCGAACAATTCTTTGGATCGAAAAATTATTGGCAAGAGATTTTTAATCAATAGAATCGTAACGGAAACCTGGCAGTGTTCAAGTATAGATTTAATTGCCGCAGCTAGCTTCGTGCCCGAGAGATTTCGATATACGTCTAAATGTGCGGAGAATAAAAACGCGACGTCAGCAGCAATGAAACTAGATAGTAAAATGTGGAACGCGTCGGTCGTGAAACCGACGACCGCCGGTGGTCGCGAGCCCCGATTAAGAACTGGTCTTCGGCCAGGCGATCTTCGCGTCTATCCGCTTGTAAGCGAAAAGACAATGAGAGAGCTCCTGCGGACATTCATGGTCGCCGAGTAAGGTTTCTATAACAAAAAAAAAAAACGAATAAAATCAAATGATGAAGTATGAACGTGACAAGTTGGTCGACGCATGCCGGTAGCTCGACCTTGAACGCTTCTCGCAGCCACGCTTAGATCTGAATTTCTATGTTCTCACCTTCGCCTTGGACCAGCTTGAACAGGCCGTAGTCCTGGGGATTGGTGCATCTGATCTTATGCGCGAGGATGCGACAGACCTCTCTCGTGTTCATGTTCGGTCGCACGGGCAGCGTCCTAGTGTTCAGGGAGCCGTGCAGTTCATCTGGTACTAAGATCCGTAGTACGGATGAACAGTCCGGCGTTCCACAGCCCTGAAAACGATCGAACGACGTTGTAACGTTTGCCCGAGGATCATAGAAACCCGTTTATAATGCTTCAGAAGCCGTCGGCCGCGAAGTCACTCACGTTTAACGTGGACATCGTCCCCTGGCTGGACTTGAACGTCTTCAAAACGTGAACCGCGCTGGACAACGTCGTCAAATAGTATCCCCCTTCGCCGGTGAGAAGAGAGGGATGAAGCAGGCCCCACATGTACTCGGCTTCGACCTCGGCGTCCACGACTTTGCCGCGGACCAACACCCAGACCAGAAGGGGAAGGAGATCGTCGGCGCCCAGCGTCACGGTTCTGCCAGAGTTCGCGTGCTTCACCTGACAAACCATTCAAAACGAACATGTTTCAAATATTGTTTTTTAAAAAATTCTGCTTAGCAGCCTGTAAAGAGGTACTCACAGAATTGAAAATCGCTGAGAATGCTGCTAGGAGGTGCTCCAGCTTGTCTAGGGGTGAGTCCGCTCTCTGAAGTCGGTCGATGTACTTGAGGATTTTTTCCAAACTCGTTTCCGACGGGGGTACGATCTTTGGCTGTAAGCAAGAGCATTCGCAATGCCTTAAAAGTCCACTTGGAGAATTATTACAGAATATTTAAATAGCTACACGTTCAATACGATCACAGTTATGCGTAATTAGATATAATTAGAAGATACAAAAATTTCGCATTTATTACTAAGGATGTGTATCAATTTAAGACTACTCGCTTAAGTCGCGCACTGGAACGCTTGGAAAAATTCTATGCAATAAAGTTTGTTCGCTTTATCTCCGTTTTCGACTGACCATCGGCGATTAAATTAACGTCCGACACTTACTCGAACGCCGAGATCCTGAATGTGTTTCCCCTGGGCATGTTGGATGCTCTCGGCGAGGGTCTGCAACGATCCGGTGGTCGCGTAATGTTCGATGAACAATCTGTAAACGTGTTCCCTGAGCGGGGTCACGACCAGTCCCATCATCACACCCTCTAGGATCGCGTCCAGGTTCAGGAACTCGTTCGCCCTCAGCTTCACCCTTTCCTTCTCCACCTCTTTCTCGAACTCCCGCTCGCCGTGTTTCACCAGGTAGTTCTTCATCCCCGACATGAACTGTCGCATGTTCCTCATCACCACGTGAGGGCTCGCCTCCTTGCCCTCCTTCGTGCATTGTATAAAGTTGTCGATATTCTGGGAGAACGTGGTCGTTTTGTCCGCGGCTAATTGGAGGGCGTAGGATCTTATGGTAGAGCCTGTCCCACCGTTGTCACGGTTCTTCAGGGCCTTCAACCTTGGTGGAGCTGTAAAATGGAAAATAATTTCGGATAAAGTGTGCAAGTCATTAACGGTTTTTCAAACGATAATGCAACGCTCTCGGTGCTGTGCAAACATGTTCTCTTATCGATAATGGCTCACACGAAATTCTAAAATAAGTGTAGTGTGAAACTTATAAGATGTGTAAATTAAGGATGTATTGGCTATACAGTCAATCCCAAAAGTTTATGCATTTTAGAAACGCATTTTTTAAAAAGGAATCAGACGTCGGAAGAACATTGCTAATAATAAACAACAAACAAAAATTTTTCAATTTTTCCGAGATTGCTTAAAGGG
>NW_017179000.1:160115-160257 GCF_001652005.2 Ceratina calcarata
TCCAAAAGTTCGCTATTTCGACGCTGGGATGGTCGGATTTTGTCAATATTAATAAAATGCCAAATAATCATACGTAACTCGTTAAATATCGAAGTTAATTCCTTCGAATTTTCAGATTCCATCCGGATATTTCCTTCTATAC
>NW_017179000.1:160683-162111 GCF_001652005.2 Ceratina calcarata
TTCTTTCACAATGCAGTCATTTTTACTGCTTTTCGGCAATATAGGTATATACTAAGTTTCAGTCTTTCTAGTGTTAATGAACCTCCTGATAAGATGATTTGAACGAAATTGTAAGTTTGGAAATTTAGAACAGCTGTCGCTTACACTTAATTATTTCGATGCCGGTTTGCAATTTCCTACAGAGGCACCGGAACCAACTGCCTATCTTCTGAAATATACCCTTCGTCTTTAGGGAGAAACTCTTCTGCTCGCTCATTTTCGCCCGACAATCGATCATCTTGTTCAAAGTTTCTCACGCTCGTGAAAACACTTGAAAACTGTCCGATCGACGAAGCTTAGAACTATAATACTGTTCGAGGAAGAGAAAGTTCCGACGAAAGAACGATCACGATTCGTTCGAAATAAATTGCGAAAGTCTATCGAAAACCCGATTAATTATCTCATTTAGATTCATCAGAGTTGGTCGATCCGTCGGCTTGTAAATTTTCCGAATCGAACGCAATTTCGATGGCAATCTTTATTCATGCAGGAACGGCTTCCAATTCCCCGCAGAAATTACAAGCTCGATGAAGGTATTCTGGCAACGATTCTTCCTCCCATTTGCATTTTTTCTTCCCTAACCTTGATTCCCGCTATCGGAGCCGGAGATCGGGTTTATCTGGCGGGAAGCTCTGAAGAGACGCGGCGCGTTCCCGAGGAAGCTTATCCGACGAGAATTCCGCATAAAATTATCGAACGATGCTGACCCGGGCCAGGACGTCTTCGAGACTCCGGTTATCTCCACTGCCGTGGAATCTTACGGCAAGATACACGCACCCTCTACTTCAGAAAAGTTCTCGGCCGATGCCCTTGATGAGAGAAAGAAAAAGTTCGGTGACACTTGGAGACTTCGTCGATTTCGATTAATTAAACAATTCGATTACAAAATTCTTCACTTTTTTTAAAGTAGTCTTCCTTCGATTCGATATTTTTCTCTTCCCCGAAATCGATTCACTAATTTCTGAGATTCTTCCAAACAAAATTCCGTAGACTTGCTTCCGTGTCACTGGAAAAAGAGGAAGTTCGATCTCGTCGATGAAAGATCACGATTCGCTCAAAATAAATTGAGATAGAGAGAGAGTCTATCGAAAACCACGGTCTCACTGTCACCGATTAAAGATTTCTCGATCGGTCGGATCGTTCGATCTCCGCTTCGAGCGATTCGCACTGACGCGGAGTTTCAACCGCGACGGACGGTTTGACACTGAACAATCGGCAGCGTTTATCGGGAAAGGTAGCGTCTGCCGCTGTCGTAGTTGGTAGAGGGGCAACTGATAATTTTCCCGAGGAACGTCTCCGGTTCGACACACGGTAAGAATTTCGGTCCCTCCACCCCTTCCACTCGCAGGTCAGGAAGACCCAAGGGTGTGTGGACTGATGACTCACAAG
>NW_017179000.1:162659-164350 GCF_001652005.2 Ceratina calcarata
GGCAATATAGGTATATACTAAGTTTCAGTCTTTCTAGTGTTAAATCTTAAAAACAATTTTGAAGGTCCGACTGACAATGACGAAGCTCGGATCCAAGTCGCCTTACATCCGCCTAACGGCAATTTCTTGTTGATCATCAGGGAACAAAGCGACGCTGTATCGACTTGGATAAACTTCTCAGACGGTCCAGCATCAGCTATTAACTATTCGCGGTTGGAACAGGGTGGAAGTTTGTTCAACTTGTTTGCTATGTCGTATTAAGTTAAGTGCTTCGAATGAATCGGGCATCGTTACTCCGTGACCCATGTTTCCACGAGCACGAAGAAGCCATTCTGCTCTTATTGTCGTCGTTACTTTAGTCCGCTTCCGTTGAAACTTTCTTGAATATTCTTCTGGTCGAAGTTAATGAACAGGGCAGATCGTACGATAAAAAGTGTACAAAGGAGACGAGACTCTGTTCTAACAAAAATAAAATGGAAGTTTCATTTTATTTGTCCCATCCCGAGTCCATCATCATCCATGTCCCGACCATCCCAGCATCGAAACGGCGAACTTTTGGCAAAAAATTTCATTTTTCCTTAATTACTCCTAAACCGTTGAATCTACGGGAAAATTGTATAGGACCTTTCTTGTAGAGGACGACGAGATCTACAATTTCTGTATAAATTTTTTCCCTAGCATTAATATTTAACGAGTTATTGACCAAAAACGAAAAAACAGTTTTTTGCAAATTACTCGTTACCTGTTGACGCTAGCGAAAATTTTTTACATGGAAATTGTAGATCTCATCGTCCTCTACAAGAAAGGTCATATGCAATTGTTCCGTATGTCCAACGATTTGGAAGTTATTGGCCAAAAACGAAAATTTGGAAGAAATTGAAGGGGTACCCCTTGGAACAATCTCGGAAAAATCGAAAATTTTTTTTTGTTGTTTATTATTAGCAATGTCCTTACGACGTCTGATTTCTTTTTAAAAAATGCGTTTATTGGAGAGGAGGATTCACGTTATTACGATCAGTATTCCATTTCTGTGTTTCCTATTGAATTAAACGATCTTCTTTCCGTCGCGGAGCATCGAGGCGACCGCCTAAATTACTCGCATAGCGTTTGATAGCCGGCGATCAAACCACCCCTCGGAACAACGCGAGAGCCCAAGTTTGGGGACGGTGATGATCGCTTCGAGGCAACCAAGCGCAACACGCGAGAGTTTGCTTATTCCGACAACACCTCGTAAACTGTTTCAATTTGTTGGCAAAGCCAGCTATTACCGTCCGTTTCACTGGCTGGCCCTCGTCCATTTACCTTTGTACCACATCCCTGCGTGAAAATTCTCATCGACGTTTATTGCACATTCCGTTTCTTTCTGTTTTATTCAAATACTTTACAAGCTTCACGTTCTCGATCCTTTTGGATTTAGTTCAGGTAGCAAACAGCCTGAATGATGGAGTGGAAGTAGGGAAGGATTAAGGATGTATTGGCTATAGACAATACCAAAAGTTTATGTACCTCATAAAAATATATTTCCTATCATTAAGAAGATATCAGACATCGGAAGAACAATGCTAATAATAAGTAGCTACGTGATAAAAAATATAGAAGAAAATATTCAATTAATTATTGATGCTGGCGAGAAGCTTTTTATGGAGAAGTTGTAGGCACTGACATTAAAGGACATGACAAGAAAGCATTTT
>NW_017179000.1:164941-166443 GCF_001652005.2 Ceratina calcarata
TTCAACATGCTAGCATCGTTTAAGTCAATAGCCTATACATTCTTAATCGAGAGTCGGCCGTACGAAACAGAATAATTTCGTGAAACGTGAACCGACTTGTGTCGTTTTCATGAAGATACTCGTTTCCGCGGCGATGATAGCCGTATCGTGGGATAATGAAATCATTTTTAAGACACGTGTTACACGCGATACGTCGTCAGAGACGAGACGCATCTGTTTCCAGAGATGCATTCACGATCGTCGCGAGACGACCGATGGAACTATTTGTTCACTGATTTCGTATTCCTATAATTCCTGATTAGACGAAGTCGCCTGTCTCTTTATAAAAGAATTTCGGTGAAACTATAAGAAATGAATCAACAGATCTATCTTGTTGGCACGAGATAAATAACGTTGGTTCCTCTATTTAATTTCCAATTATCGGTCGGGGTTTTTTCCACTGCGATAGCTGAACAATGGGACTCAAGGTATTAGAACAATAGAGCGAACATTGCGCAACTACCTGAAACCCCTAATTTACAAATATTGCGAGGATTCCTATACTCAAGGTTTTCTTGCACTTCGGGAAATATCAGGTCAGAAAATCCCGCAATCCTCCTTAGGGTCTTCACGACCCATACACTTCTTCCCCCCCAATTGCCCATCGTGGTTCCAACTTTCACCAATGGAAAATTTTGGGAAACGTTCGGGAAATTCCGGCATCGAAAATCGTCCTCTGCTCATGATTCCACTAAACCATTTCTCCATAGCAATTTATTCGCGTTCATCTGGCAATCGTGCATGAAACGTGATACATATTTATGCTGACCTACGAGCTCGGCGATGAGAAAATTGACGTAGTACACCGCGTATCTTCTTATACTACGCGTAACGTAATCATCTGGCATGACTCGACTCGAGTCGCGTTATCTCAGTGAAACGATGAGCGCAACCGGAACATGGGAACCGTGACATGATCGGATCTCCTGGTGCTTCGTTGTTGCGAATTGGGTCGCTCGAAGTCTTCATCTCCGCGCAATAGTTCTCCGTGCGATAACGATATACGCACTATTCGAACTACACGTCGCGGCGTATCACGCATGTGGCACCGCGACCTCGACGCGATTACACGCTTTCCGTATACGTTCGATCTATACAGCACTTCTCGTAACAATGCGCTTAGACAGCTCCTTCGATCGAGTCAGACGGCGCACAGATGCGTCCGTAATTAATCCTACGTTTAAGTTTAGCTAACATCGACAGACAGATCGATAAGAGATTTTCTAATCAAGAATATTCGCACCAGTTCTCGGTGAATATTCGCGATTCGAATCGGTTTTATTTCGTAGGAATATTAACGTTTTTATTTCACTAACGTATTGATAATGAGCATAGTTTATGTTCAACTATTAATTTTGATATTCTGCGTTTTGAATATGTAACTTCCGGTTTAGGCGCATTTTCATTTGGGTGTCCGATCCCTCACTGGAGGGTCTCTAGTATAAATTAGTATTCAGCTCGTC
>NW_017179000.1:167962-172189 GCF_001652005.2 Ceratina calcarata
GCCCCAGTAACAGAGGACTCCTAGACTAGGTCCGTTTAGCCCTGTTAATATACCAATATTGTATCGAGCATCCCTATTTAACACGATCGGCTCTTGTCTCACCGAGAAATTCGACAAGCCGAGGTATTTGCATTGATTATATCGGCCATGAACTTTATAAGATGAGCCAGCTGTTGTGCAATCTGTTAGCACATCGTGTACATACAGCCTCCTGTTTTATTTCTTAAACCCTCTTACATGTACTTGGTGTTGTTTCCTTAAATAAGATAATGAAGTTCGAGAGACGGTTTAAATGAGAAACTTACAGAGTAGAGGGTCCAGACGTTCCTTGAAGCTCTTGTTCCTCTTCATCCTCTCCACGTCACTCTCGTCCGTTTCTAACGGCATCTCCCATTCGGAGGAGTCGTAGTTTTGGTCCTTCCTAGTCTCTCCGGTCTCCACCCTCTCGTTCTTCTTCTCCACGTTGTCGTACGAGGAGTTCCTGTCGCTGTATAGCGACTCCGACGTGTCTGGCGGCTTTAACAACTCTGGGTACCTTCGATCGAAACATGACAAAATGCGATCCATTATTCGAACGCGTTGCAATGAGAACATAATTAATTATATGTAAAAAAATGATAAAATTAAGAAATACGTAAACCGCAATGTCGACATTTACACTATGAGATATCGAATTTTTACTTTAACTTGGCTTCCACGGTTTTTACAGGTTTTTATTACAAATATAAAAATAAATCGTTAAGGTAGTGATAGCCGAGTAAAACAGTTTTGTTCTAATTTTGACCAATTGTTAGTAACAACATTATCTACCAGTAGCTAAAATTTTAAGAAGCCTACCGGTACAGTTTGAGAGATATCAATCATTAAAGTTTTGATATTTTACCCGGAATCCCTGTGTTAGATGAAGTTCAAAGCAACGTTTTCATGTATTACAGCTAAATACGTCTTACCATTTTTTCAAACAACTAATATGTTATAAAAGACGTTGATGTTGAATTATATTTAAAAAATGAATTATCTCAGCGGTATCATTTAAGAACTAGATACTTGTAAAGTGCAGAATTTTGTATGAATTTATAGCAGAAGACACGTAAGCGAAATGATAGTATGTAGATCGGGCAACAGTGAACTCGAAGAATATCAACTCTGTTATGTGTTGAGAGAGTGCAAAGCAATAATCATTATACGTGTATAAAGAATGCAATATTGCCAAACTTCCACACTCTCGACACTTTGTTATTATTGGTGTATTCATACATGACTTATGACAAATATGTCCATACAGTCAGATTGAAAACTTTCTTGCCGATCGTGTGAGAAACGGCAGCAGCGTGCAAGCGTTACAGGGTACAAACTTTTGAGTAGGAACGTAGCTGGACTATTACCTTAAATGAAAGAATGAAACACATATTGCTACTGCTAGAGTGTAAAACAGATTCCTGTTTAAATTTTAAAGCGATTTCAATAGGAAAGCTGGTGCTAGTGCCAGGAATACTTTTTTCTATTTCCAATCGACAGTTCCAAGCCAGTCGAACTGTATTGGCAATGGCAATGACGTTAGATGGACCTGTTCGGAGACTCACCGTTGGAGGATGATACTCTGAACGGTCAAAGTGTTCCCAACAACGTCCCTATCGCACTCCTCGTCCGGAAACTTTCTTGCCACGTTGTCGCCCTCGTAATCCGCATCACAGTCGTAGTCCGACTCGCAGTCGTCCCCTTCGTTGCCTGGAACAGGCATTATCAGAAGTCGTTATTGTCCCTATCGACCCGGTTCTCTATATCCATTCTTTTAGGGAGACAGGAAACTTGTCAATGAATCCCCTACTTCGTGGAAAAATCAATAGCTAGTTTTCCCACGAAAGACAATGAGTAAAGAGACTAAAGAGGCAAAGAGAGTAAAGAGAAAAGAGACAATGAGACGACCTTTGAGACCAAAGTTTCCTGACCGCGTTACGCCATCTTCGGTGCCTCCTGAGTCAATGAAATTACGAGATAACGCGCGTTAAACACGAACAGAGATCAGATCATGCGAATAATCATACGTTCGTATCTGCGTTTAGAATTATACTTGTTTTTCGTTGAACCGTTTTCGTGCGATCACGGAAAGATTAAGTATGATTGACAGACGCGTTTTAAACTAATCAATCACTCACCGATGAACTCCCAGCTGGAGTCGACGGCCCACGAGGTATCGTTGAACACCTTGGTTTTGATCTTTGGTGGTTGCACCGGCTTGGCACGCGGGATCTTCTTCGTCTCCTTGGCGCCGAGCCTCTTGGTCAAATTGTCCATGGAAGAGGAGATCAGAGGAGTCTTGTCTTCCGTCTCTTCCGGTTCCTCCCAGTCGATCGGATGCAGCTGATTGACGTTGCTACCCACGGGTGCCTGCAGCCATCCCGGCTCGCTGTGCCGAAATTTGTTCATCGCTGGATTGGTCCTGGGACGTCTTCTCGCTATTATTGCCGCGTTCTGCGCGATCGCGTCCGCCGGTTCCGCGTAAAACGGACTACCCTGCTTCGATTCCGGTGTCAACGGACTGTTGCTCTCCGATTTGGCCAGCATCAGTCCCAGTTTGTTTCTAGGAGGTGTCACAGTGCTGGGGCTGTTCAAAGAATTCGCACTGCCTGCGCAGATCAAAGAACGACGATCGATCTCCTTGGATCTTTTTAAAACAAACGGTTCGTTTATGAAACACTCACAAACTCGAGACAGTAAGTCGGGTTTCCTCCCCATTCCCGTTTTCTCCGGCGAGCCGTTGCTCTGCTCTACGGGCTTCGCTTCTTGGACAGGCTTGAAACTGCTGAACTCCGGGCTGGTCATCTCCTTGTAACTCAATTTCTCGTTCCCGATCGACTTGTCGTTTCTCACTATCATCCTGTCGTTCCTCACGATCAACTGCTCGTTCACGGCCAGCCTCTCGTTGAAATTCCTCTCGCTCGTGACGACCTTCTCCGGGACCATCAGTCGGTCGTTCGAGTTCCTCAGCCGATCCTGAGGATTCGCGTCGTTTCTCGCGAGTTTATCGTTCGGCGACCACGTGGAATGATTCGACTGATCCGTGGTATTCCAGATGTCTTCGTAGTCCGAGATCTTATCACCGGGCGAGCTACGATAGTACGATTCCAGGATATCGGATTCCTGATAGTGTTGCGAGTTTTTACGGGCCTCTCGGTCCCGTCTCCGTTTCGACTTGCTCGTGCTCGACGGGGTCGTGGGTGAAAGAACGTTCGGCGTCTTGGCGCCCGCGTTAGGGACCAGCTTCGACAGCGGAGACAGAATCGGGGTCGTGGACGACAGAGGAGACTTCACTGAGAAATTCGACGTGAGAGATCTGTTCGACGTCGCGCTCTGCGGACTCAGTAGAGACGTGTTTGGGTCCGACGGGGTGTTCTACAACAGTTTCATCAAAATTAAATGCGACTCGATAAGATTCGTTGAACGGCAAACGTAGAATCGCAAATCACCTGCGTGCTGTCCACGTCGTTCGCTTGATTTACATTGAACGTCACCGTGGCGGTGACGTTGAAATTGTTCTGACTCGCCGCCGTGGGTTTCGCCCATCTGGGAGGAGGAGGAGGAGGCGTCTTTACGTTCTGGACCGCGTTGTGATTCTCCACGATGTTTCTGATCTCGGGTAAGATGGGAGACGTGGTGCGGGAGAGATTATTGAACATGGAAACGTTTTGATGGAAGTTGCTGGTCGACGTGCTGACGGAGGTGAATCTGGTCCTCGACAGTTCGAGGACCGTCGACCTAGGAGTCTCTGCGTTCTTCGGCTCGAAACCGACCTTGTTGTCATGTATGGGACTCAGTACGTTGCTCTCCACGTTGTGTACCACCGGCGATGGGCAGCGCACGCTCTGCACCAGGTTCGGTGAGATCAGTTTCTGGGACAGCTTATCCGGCGAGATTTTCTCTTTTTTTGAGTCTAAGGGCTCGTTGAAAGTCGTCAGGTTGAGGGTGTTTGGCGGCGTCGGGCGAGGCTGTCGCGGCAGCGACGACGCGAACGTCGACGTCGTGACAGCCGTGGGCGAGGAGCTTCCTACGCACCGAAATAAAGCGACGACAGATTATTTTTGGTCTTCGGCCGTATCTCGAGTACACCAATACCTCACTTTGCGTCGTGGTTATGTTCCAAAAAAACACGACACAAATTGAAACGACGCAAAGTGAATTAAGATTTTCTATAGCAAACCATGTAAAGATCGAAGATAGGTTTCAGGG
>NW_017179000.1:173056-176166 GCF_001652005.2 Ceratina calcarata
TAAAGACTCGAACCCAAAACAACGCAACCTCGAAAATCTAACGACGCACAGTGAAAATTAGTACTAATTAAGCAGCAACGTAACTTCGAACAAAACGCAAAACGAAACGACGCAAAACGAGATATTGGTGTATTTCAAAAGTTTTGAACGAAAACTCTGCTTGGATTCGACTGGATCGAAAGTGAATCAATTGGTAATTTATTAGATCGATCAATCACGTACGTGTATCGTGCGACGAGATGGGCACCAGATTCAGTACGATACTCTCGGTCGTCGGTGTATGAACATTATTATTGTTGTTGTTGTTGTTGTTCAAGTTGTTATTACCTGAAACAATTACGCAAGTTTTCCGGAATTTAACACGGTCCAATGAGAATCGAGTTCCGTAAGTAAAAGTCACTCAGAAGAAATTGAGAAATGAGAACGACAGCAATTGCTCACCACCCCGGAAGCTGCTCAAGCTCGACGTGTTGCTGCTACTGCTCTCGGGCGGTTTCGGATTGGCCATTGGATATCGCCAGAATTCCTGACCCAAAAGCGCCAGCGAGGAGAGCTGCTGCCTATTCTTGGCCTCGCGCATCGCCCTTGGCAGTGTCAATTGTACCGGCAATTCGTCACTGTTCCCGTCCAACGAAAACAAATAAATCAAGCGGAATTAGCGCGCTGAGAAACCCGTCAAGGCTAATTGAGACGCCGGAACGACCGTTCCGTTCACCGGACACGAAAGACTAAGAGGAGTCATTTATGATTCAACCGTTTTTGGAATTTTTACGAGACCCCACCGGTCGGTCAAAATTACGTGAGATTCGATAGGAACAAACTGCTGGCGATTAACACGTCATCGGTCAGTATCGGGAGGAATGCTTACGGATGATTCATCATTCATGAAGAGGAAGACAACAAAACGGTTTTTTATAACACGTGGCTAAAAAAGACCATTATTGCTTTACTTGTTTACGTTGTCAAGCTGTCACGCGTAGCTTCTTAAAGTAATGGCAGGGAAATTTTACAAAACAAATCGTAGGAAGAAAAAGAAAGTGTGCGGTATTTTTTTTTCTTTCGGTTATATAAGAAATTTCACCGTCAAATGGGAAGTTTATTGGAAACCGTAACGTAAACCTATAAAGTGGACCGAAAATAGAGTTTTCTTGCCCTAGGGCTGGAAAATTTAGGCCCTAGGACCGAAAAATAGAGTTCTCTTGCCCTATGGATGGAAAATTTAATCCCTAGGGCCGAAAAATAGAGTTTTCTTGCCCTAGGGCTGGAAAATTTAGGCTCTAGGGTCGAAAAATAGAGTTTTCTTGCCCTAGGGCTCGAAAATTTAGGCCCTAGGTCCGAAAAATAGAGTTCTCTTGCCCTGGGGCTGGAAAATTTAAGTCCTAGGGTCAAAAAATATAGTTTTCACGCCTTAGGGCTGGAAAATTTAGGCCCTAGGGTCGAAAAATAGAGTTTTCTTGCCCTAAGGCTGGAAAATTTAGGCCCTAGGGACAAAAAATAGAGTTTTCACGCCCTAGGGCTGGAAAATTTAGGCCCTAGGGCCGAAAAATAGAGTTTTCTCGCCCTAGGGCCCCCAAATACTATTGTTGATCCACTTATATATATAATATACGTACACTTATTATACATATATGTATACATAATATACTTAAGTAGAAGACTCGATCCACTTTGTAGACTTCGGAAGATGGTTTTCGACTTTTTTTTATAAAAAAGATTACTATTCCAATTAGTGGCACGTAGCCTATTCTTGGCCTCGCGCCGTGACCCGTTAATACCGTCGCCTAAATTATCTGCGGGCGCGAACCGGCTCACCGACTTTCACCTCCTCGGCTGTCTACACGATCGACGAGTCCATTCAATTATGCGACTATTCATTCATTTGTTTGGTACAATTTTCGTCGAAGATTGAACGAACGAAGCATCACTCAGATCGCGAGATCGAATGTGATGATCGAAAGTGGAGACGAGACGACGATGTTCGATCGGGCGAGACGAAGGCAAGAGAGGAGACACTCACCAGCATTGAGAATAGTGGGCGATCAGCGAGGGGATGTTGTCGAACCTGTTCTCGCTGGTCTCCAAGCTGAGCTTCCCCTTGTTGGCTTGGATCAGGTAGTGCTCGATGTATGGCCCCTTTCCCGGTGGCAGCCGCACCGACAGGGCCATCGTGTCGCTCTGACTCGACTGTCTCACCACGAAGTTCTGCAACCGCGAACAACGAATTCCCTGATAAGCGATCTATGTATAAATGTCAATGAAATCGAGGGAGATTCAATGGAGTAGATCAGGCCTCGCCAACCTAAATGGCTCCACAGGCCACTTTGATGAAGTGTAATAAAATGGGCATGAAAATATTTCAAACATTTTATCATATTTTGCTAATCCTGCCAATGAGAAACAATTATCAAATGCAGTTAAAGGTTTCTTTATTTATATATGTATTTATATATATATGTCGAGAAATTCTTAACCCTTTCCAATAAAATGACGAGTCTAGCTCGGAAAATGTTGAGCATTATTATTTCTAAGTTGGCATTTAAATTACTATAATTTCTTATTAAAAGCTTTGATCAAATTACCAGATTCGATTATTAAATTATTTTGCCACTTGCAAATCCTTATTTAACTTATTAACACGTTCCGTGTACCATTTATGATACACATTAAACCTGACCTTCAGGCCACGTGTACCATAAATGGTGCACGCAGAAATATTTACTTAATGCGCTGAAACATCAAATGGCCTGAACGATATGTAGGGCAAAAACGGCTTGGCACGGAACGTGTTAAGTTTTTCTGTTACACTCATTGAGAAATATAGGTTTCACAACCAATCACCGTCACTTAATTCAAATTACAGATAAACGTTACCAATGGTTCCCTACCGAAACCGATTCTTTCAGTAACATTTACCGTTCGGGGATATTAAATATAGAACTGGAGTTTGTAATCGCACTTGCGCATTATAATAATAACACATGCAAATTTTCATTTATTTAAGAATGATTGGATAAAGATGATAAAGAGAATGAAGACTGATATACAGTCAATCCCAAAAGTTTATGCACTTTAGAAACGCATTTTTTAAAAAGAAATCGGACGTCGGAAGA
>NW_017179000.1:177560-178407 GCF_001652005.2 Ceratina calcarata
ACTGTATCGCCTTAATATTTTTTGTATACATATAACAAAATAAAAATTTCAATAGAAGTATAAATTCGCCCAACGAGGCACACAATTTAATGTAGCGGACCGTGGTTTAGCCAGGTCTGGCGTAGATCATTTAATCGATGAACGAGTGAGCAGGAATTTGATATTTTATTTTGAAAAATGTCTGACTGTTCCCCCGTCAGGTGGTTCTATTTCCGAGCAGCGGTTCGTCATTAGGAAACCGAGAAAATTTCTGTAAACGAGAAACGTGCTCGACGAATGGAGGTTTATTCTTTCCGATAAGGCACTCTGACTCGCAGCCAGGAACTGTGTCGAGCCTATGCCAGCTCCAGCTCTTCGTCAAGTTCAACGACTCGAACGAAACCCGCGCGCGCACGACCGTATTTTTGCGTACAACATCAGTTGAAACGTAAACGATACGCGCAACAACAGTTTTCCTGGTCCTCCAGTTTTCTTGGTTGCCACTTTACTCGACCCGGTTCCGCGCGAGTGCAGTTCAAACAAAAAGCAAGAAAGAAAAAGGGGCAAAACGCGCTTATTATTATTATCCAGCCGGGTTCCCCGTTTCCATTCGGCTCCATAAATTTCCGCGTACCGTCTAAATCCTCGTGTCCCAAGAGATAAATAACTGCCTCCATGCGGGGAGAGAGAAAAATGGAGACGGATGTCGTGTAAAACCGCGACACGTAAAATGCGATGCATAATTCCTGGGCTTTCCCTGCCGGATGACACGTGTCTTCCCTATCTGAGAAACAGCAGAAGCAAGGCGAGAGGAAGAGTGTCTCGTTTGAACAACGTCGAACCAGTCGATTCCTTATGCAAAATTGAA
>NW_017179000.1:178789-180122 GCF_001652005.2 Ceratina calcarata
TACGTATTAAGTTTCAAAAGGGATTGTAAACTTGGACAGTAAATTATTAAATACATATCTATTATGTCCAAGTACTGGTTCCAAAATTCGTTTTGTCCCAGTACTACCTCCTTTACCTTAGTAGCGATGAGAAAAGTTTTCCGTATGTCGGAAAACTCGACTTCCATCGCACATCGGATCGATCCAGTCTGCGGATACGTCGTATCAACGCCGATCGCGATAATTTCAGCTCGGGATCTCTGTCCACGATTGGACGATCACTGCCATTGCTATTCCGCGTATCGGGCGCGGGTGGTCGGCGTCTCGTCTGTGAAAAAGTAATTGCGAGTCGCATTGTTTTTCGGCCTGCGCGACTCGTTGCCAGACTGATCGACAAAGCTGGAAAACAATGAGCCGGGCAGAGGAAACAATGTGACCACAATAGCGCACAGCTCGCTCTACCCCCGTTGATTACACCGTGTCAGTCCTTTCATGGCTCCCGTTACGAGAAAAACAGGGGAAAAAGGGACACCGTTCGTCGCTGAAACTGAACGATGTACATATACGCTGGCAGGCTCGTTTCCTCTTTCATCTTCACGTTTCGTAATTTTATGGTTCGGTGTCCCACGGGAACAGATCGATCAGCACTCGAAGAAGTCTAAAGTTAAAGTCTAAAGCGACCCGAGAACGGTTTCAAGATGAAAAGCGAAAATTAATTAGATTCGACGGTGTAATGAACTTTCACCGTGCGATCTCACGTCGAGACGCTCGACCCGATTTCGATTCGCGATTCTTATCACCGTCGTTGATCCATCTTGACCCGATCATTCAACTTTTTCACGAGCCACTGTCTCTATCTGTTCTTGATCTCGTTTCCGTGCCCGGAGACGCGGGGCTTGACCCTACTTTCGTACAGGCTTTATCACGGGGCACCTCGATCTCATCCTGATACAATTCTAAGAGAGGATCTTGACCTCCCTCGGCTCTCGTCGTCTGCTCACCCGTTGTTCGAGTGCTTTTCCAAGTACCTCCGCGAGATCTCCAAAATTGTTCTGACGTTATTAATTCACGAGCTCGACGAACGTTTCGCAGATGGCTGAACGAGAAGCACACAAATCGCAAAGGACAATTAAGAATGTTCAGGCTATACAATCTCTGGCAAAAGTGATGGAAATATAAAATTTAACAATTTCTATGCTTTTAGAATGCAATCACTTACATTCAATGGTGAATATATGCACCATAACAGTGAAGTTAACTATTAGAATGGTTTTTCATGTTCGTAAAGAACTCTTGACCATAATTTTAGGTTCGTTTTACTACAATCTTTACTAACTGTTGCACGTGACTGTAC
>NW_017179000.1:180607-181182 GCF_001652005.2 Ceratina calcarata
TACTAACTGTATGTACATTAATCTGCACAAGTTCTACTTCGAAGGCGGCGTACGGTTTTTAGATTAGAAGTTCAATCAGATTTCTAAAGCAATTTAATAAATAAAAGATGTGACTCTTCATGAAATTGTATGAGCGTCGGTGTTCGACTTGGGGTTTGAAAACGTGGATCAGGCATCGACACGATTTTCCATCTGGGAGCTGTTCCATTATCTTTCGCATGTCAGATAAGAGCAGAGCTCCGCGATTGTTCGCGACTGAGGACAGATAACCGTCGAGGAAACAATGCACCGCCGGGAAGTGGAAAACGAGTTCCGATTGTGTAGATGGAGAAGTTTGATCGGCCCTTATCTAACATAACCGGAAGAACCGGAATCCGGTGACTAAAGCCTCCGCTGAGAAACTGTGTCGACGTTTGTCGATGCAAACAAAGGAATGCTCACGGATTCTACATATTCTTCTCTCATGTCTCCTCTTCTACGATTTTTCTTTATACCTTTCTTGTATGTGACAGCTAGAGCTACAACTTCCATTTGAAAAATTTTTCAGTAAGAGGAAGAAAAAGTTTTTGCAATGA
>NW_017179000.1:182722-183968 GCF_001652005.2 Ceratina calcarata
GGCAATATAGGTATATACTAAGTTTCAGTCTTTCTAGTGTTAAACGTTTACTGAAATGAACAGTTAAGGAGTACAATTTAGAGGCCATAAATTTAATATTTTGTTTTTAGATTTGTTTGATTATTTTAAGTAGGGTTTCTTGAACCTTTTCGGTCATTTCTAACATCTTTAAGTAAAAATATTCTTAGACCTCCGGGGCCGCGGCCGCTTAGTCCACTTACCGCTAAATCCGCCCTTGCCACTCTTCAGTAATCTCTCCTCAGCGGTACAGCATACTTGAACGTCCATACGACACGAAGCCAGAGCTTCTTACTGTCCTACCGCGGATACGTTCTGTTTCGACTTCGGACCGATTTCGTTAAATGATAGGCGTTTAAATCGTACAAGAAGTCATTAGGAGTGGGTCCTCCGTTAACAATGCTACTTGTTATGCGTGGTTTCTGGCAGCTCGCGGCTTGGAACGTCGCCAGAGGTTTAGACCGTCTGCCGTTTGCATTTACCGTGTATTAAATCGGCGCGCTACGGTGTAACAATGGTCTTGGTTGCCAAATGGCCAATGCGTTTGCGAGTACCTTGGCCACGGTTAATCCGTCACCGATCTATGGACTCTAGCCATCCTCTCGAGTGGTCGCTAATCACACCCAGCATCGTTACGGTTCCCACTTTCGTCAGATGGAAATTCATGCGCGTTCGAACTCGGAGATTGAATTCGATTCACTAAAGGAATTGAAAAATATTGATTTATGAACAAAAATCGAGACATAAATTCTCCTTGTGAACGAAATGAACGGATCCAAAGTGTCGACGCTCGCGGCGAAAAATATTCGTGGAATCAGCGACGGATCAAAGCGTTACGCCGGGAAAGCCGACAGGGGTCGAGAGGGCTTTCAGTTTTTCCCGTCGTAAACCGGACGAACAATCGCCAACGTGATATTTCATATTCTTTGTTTCGCCCTTCACCGAGAGTTCCTCTCCACGGACGCTTCAACAGCTTCTATGGCCGTCGCTCGTTCTACTCAGTGCGCGCGATTGTCCTTTCGGTAAATACACCGTTTAACTTCGTCGGGTTGTAAATCTCGAACTTTGAGTTACGCTCGGCAATAAATAAGTCGGAGTTACACGCGGTGAATAAGGTAAAGAAGGTAGTACCTGGACACTTTTGAACATAAATGTTTTATAATGTTTTTTACTACGAAATTTAAGCATAGTACATGAAAACTTATCATCTTAGCAGATAGCTGGGATC
>NW_017179000.1:184019-184922 GCF_001652005.2 Ceratina calcarata
AACCTGGACAGCCACTGCCGTCTTGTCCCACTTCTACGTATTAAGTTTCAAAAGGGATTGTAAGCTTGGACAGTAAATTATTAAATACATATCTATTATGTCCAAGTACTGGTTCCAAAATTCGTTTTGTCCCAGTACTACTTCCTTTACCTTACTTGCCCTTGACGTCTCGAAGGAACGCAACGACCACCGAGCTTGAAGATTGAAATACCAGATCGCTCGGGCGTCGGTCAAAAGGATCGTTCGTTTCGGTCAAAGTGAACTTTGTATCGAACAGCCGAGAAAAATCGTGACGCGAGGTAAACGTTCGAACGAGTCCTCGAGGAGGCGATGAACGAGATGACTCTTGGAAACTTGAATCGGGGGCAGAGTTAGCGCGGAAGTACTCGAGCATTTTCCACGACGATACGCTTTCGCCTCGGGAAACTCGCTGCTCCGGTGACAAGGGAGCGAGGTTTCGCGTGGCTCGCAATTTTCTTACGCCTAATCGATTCGCTTTGAGCGCACTCACCCCTTCCTCCTTCCCTTGCAACAAGTGGAAAGCGCCGGCTCTCTGGATGCCGGGCAGGAACCAGATCGGATGGGAACGTATGAGCCTCTCGATGAGAGTGATGTCGCACGCGACCTCGCTGCCAGAATCTTCCGTCGAGCTGGAAGATCCGCCGGAGGTGGCCGACCCTTCTGAAGACAGCGACTCCTCGCTCTGCAACATTCAAAGAGATCCGATCACTTTACGATTGATGACGTTGATAATTAGATTAGATTTATTAATTTCAGTGGTCCAGTGTTGCCACGTACACAATCCTTTGCCATAAAGGATACATTGTTTTTCCTTCTCCTCCACTCAGTACTTATTTATCCTTTCTACATTACCGCATCTTATCCTCGCTATGCTTCTAATAC
>NW_017179000.1:187568-188410 GCF_001652005.2 Ceratina calcarata
CTCCAATGCCCCATTCTGTTTTTAACTTCCTGTTTTCCGTTTCATTATATAAATGACGTCGATAATTTTACAACAGATTTTCGTAAGATCCATTCGTTTCCCGAGCCTAATTGCCGTTTTACGATTCCCGTAAAAATCGAGACAGGGGGCGTTTCGTATATTTCGTAGCGATAATCGTCGCGCAGACAAAAGGGACGATTAAAAGGCACGCGGTGCCGGGGAAGGAGGAGTAGAAAAAAAAGAGGAGCGGAGAAACGTGGGGGAGAAAGAAGTAAACGGTGGGTGGCTGCAAATTGAGATAACTGGCGAACCTATTCCACCGTCCCGACGCTGTAATACCGCATTAAACTGTATTGTATGACGATCAGCCAGGATTTACACCCCCGAAATAGCGGCTTAAGCGACTGAGATTTCCATATTCGCGCGACTTTGTCCAGTCGTTCCACGATTTCGCATTCGGACTGGCCAGCGGACGGTTTTATGGCCGGTGGAAGGAGCATGGGCATCGAGATCAGTCGATAGATCGGCGTTAATTCCGGCCAAATTACAGTGCTAGGACGGTTCGTGAATATTCTTGGCTCGATCACGTCGTCACAATAATTTCCCATTACAGTTCCTGCGTACAATTTTTAGGGCCGGCGCGAGGCAGGTTCAACTTTTATTTAAAGCATTTTTGCTTTATGATTAATGATATGAATGCTTAAGATATTTTCAGAAAAAAAGTTTCAGTTTCATCTCCAAAATAACCCAGAAAAGGTGATAAACTTTTATAAAAAAGGTCACGTCGAATCGCCAGTTTTTTTATGAACAAATTTCTAAAAAAATAATCATCATTCATGGAC
>NW_017179000.1:189674-193156 GCF_001652005.2 Ceratina calcarata
CAAAAGTGTTGCCATCTTTTAGAAAAAAAAGAAAATTTAAAAAAAAAATTAAAGACTCGAACCCAAAACAACGCAACCTCGAAAATCTAACGACGCACAGTGAAAATTAGTACTAATTAAGCAGCGACGCAACTTCGAAAAAACGCAAAACGAAACGACGCAAAGCGAGGTATTGGTGTAACAAATTCTATCAATTTTTATTGTTTAGAAATCAATTGAACTTTTTTCATCGGAAATCATTGTTCTTCTGACGTCTGATTTCTTTTTAATTATAGTAAATGCGTTTTTCTAAGGTACATAAACTTTTGGAATTGACTGTATAGCCGATACATTCTTAATTGATGTGCAGATTTAGTCGAAGGTGTCATCAGATCTAAAGCACATTGATCGACGTTGACCGATTCGTCCCGATTCGTTCATCGTCCTACGAGCTCGAAACGAGATTGATCGCGCTCTTTTTATGGTCCGTTTAGGGGTATCGTAGGATTATTCGAATCAGCAGAGGTGGGCAAAGATTTAATCGACGCCCGCTTTGATTTATTGCTCACACGATTACGAGTCCTCGTTTAGTAATTATTTATAGGCTGATCCGAGATCAGTGTCCTCGTTTACTCTGAAAGCCGCACACAACGAAATTACCATCGACGTATAGGAAGAATACAAAAAATCAACTGGTTCGATTGGATTTCGGCAACGAGATCACCGTTTCCGAAGTCGATTAATTGGGAAAGCTTGGGAATCGATGGAAAACTGTGGTTCGTTTAAAACCGAGATACGGCAAACGTCGATCAGTTACGATTTTCCGTTCGGCCCTAATTTTTGTTGGGTGCAACGGGCGCGAGGGTCGAGGAGGGCTCGCGAGGAGGGGACTTGCCGCGTGCCGGAGTTTCGAGTGTAATTTAATTTGAAATGCAGACTGACGTACAACGGGACGCTGCGTTCAAGTTAAACGGATTAAACGAGGACGTGCGACGCGTGCTGAACACCCTTCCAGCTAATTGCGAATCCCTTAATTGCGCGCCACCGGAATGCACACGTTCGCTGGCTGTCGTTAACATTTTCCGATACCACCGTCTTCGTCGGTTCCAGCGATCGTTACAGTATCTATCGAGCGTCTCTATTCGTTCATGCGGTCGTCAGAAGATCTGACCTCCACACGTCCATCATAAGGTAAAGGAAGTAGTACTGGGACAAAACGAATTTTGGAACCAGTACTTGGACATAATAGATATGTATTTAATAATTTACTGTCCAAGTTTACAATCCCTTTTGAAACTTAATACGTAGAAGTGGGACAAGACGGCAGTGGCTGTCCNTTAACCCATTCGCTGCCAAGCCTAAATTATATGAAGTCATTCCTATTGCCATTTATATTTTGAGTGCTATTGTTTACCAAAACCCTGTTATTTCTTGGTAAGAGCACATATATTATCATACATAATCATTTAGAAGCAGAAAACCAAAGACGAGTATACTCGTCGTTGGCAATGGGCCTTCAAAAGAGCCTGCATGTTATAATATATTTAAAGCAGGACGAGTATACTCGTCCTGGCAATGCGTGACACCCTGCCAAAGACGAGTATACTCGTCCTTGGCAGCGAATGGGTTGAAGGCTATTCCAGTATTCGAGTTTCAGCACTGCTATAAGGATTTGAAGAACCACCTCCAGCGTTCTGTGGCTTCCTAAAGAACTTATTTTGGGGGAGGCAATATTTAGATGTAATTTTATTCGAATAAACAAATTAAAAAAAGTCAGTCTCATTACTTAATTTACACATCTTGTATTCCACGCGCGTAATAAACAAGGGTTTCATTTCGATTTAGCAAATATCAGATGTTTCCGTTTCGTTCCCTCTGTAAAGTTGGGGAAACCCGACCGGAACCCGGCGAAGGAGACGCGCACAAAAGTAGCTCTACTACCTCGTGCGTCTCCTCCTCGTTGCCCAGGGACTCATCCTCCCGTTCCATCTACAGGTAATCGCTCAGAAACTCGCGGATAAATCCTGTGCTTTCAGGGGACAATGCACGCTTTGTAAACAGACCTTTGCGTCCCCAGACGTAATTTCCGCAGTTCCGGCGGAGAGTAACCGCCAGGCTCGTAACGCGAAATGGACTAATTGATCTTGAGACCCTCCAGGGATCCCGGAGGACGTATAAAGTTAACCCTGAGAAATCATGGCGTGCAAACGTCTCGTAATTCTTAGGAATCTAACTGACTAATCGGGGCCCCCCGGAACCCGGCCTTGCGTTTTGAAAGGTCCTGCGGTCTACGAAAGGTCATCACACATTTTGCAGGACCCCCTATATAGTAAATTGAATACATTATAAAAAATTTATGTTCAAAAGTGTCCAGGTACTACCTCCTTTACCTTAGATGGCGTTGTATTTTAATTTGTATAACCGAAGATGAATTTCTGTACTTGCGATGATTCAGGCTCGAAAGTAGGTGGACCGTGGAATTCGTTTTGGTCGGGTTTGGTCGATACAGACGCGTACGACGCACTCTGACTCACCTGTACATGATGTAGCTGCGCAAGCTGATGATGCTGGAGCGGATTCGGCGGAGGCGTGCTCGGCGAGCTGACGACCTGGACGGTGCCGTGCTGCTGCAGATACGGTTCCAGGAAGACATCGCTCCTGTGAACAGAGAGAACACTCCCGGTTATTCTCGTTTCATTGATTCAAACACGGCTACAATTCTAAATGACTGATGCGATTTCATGCGGTCAGGAAATCGTTTCTAAGCAATTTAATCGGTATTAAAATCAGAAATTAGAAGGTATGTATATATAAACTTTATTTCAGCCTATTGGCCCAGAAATGGACTTGGTTTACAGTCTTTTTATACATCCACTCCATCTCACTCTTTCATCCTGTCTCTTTACATATTATGTTCTTAGAGCCTAATAATATCACAGTGTCTTTCTAAACCTAACATTCCTCCTGCTCCCTCTCCTCCTCTACAGGAGTTACTTATTTTCGCTTTAAATTAGAAGGTATGTAAATTAAGGATGTTCAGGCTATACAATTCCTGCCAAAAGTGATGGAAATATAAAATTCAAATTGTAGTGGCTGTAACCGACCAGTTAACCCATTCGCTGCCAAGCCTAAATTATATGAAGTCATTCCTATTGCCATTTATATTTTGAGTGCTATTGTTTACCAAAACCCTGTTATTTCTTGGTAAGAGCACATATATTATCATACATAATCATTTAGAAGCAGAAAACCAAAGACGAGTATACTCGTCGTTGGCAATGGGCCTTCAAAAGAGCCTGCATGTTATAATATATTTAAAGCAGGACGAGTATACTCGTCCTGGCAATGCGTGACACCCTGCCAAAGACGAGTATACTCGTCCTTGGCAGCGAATGGGTTAAAGGCTATTCCAGTATTCGAGTTTCAGCACTGCTATAAGGATTTGAAGAACCACCTCCAGCGTTGTGTGGCTTCTCGAAGAACTTATTTTGGGGGAGGCAATA
>NW_017179000.1:194408-195713 GCF_001652005.2 Ceratina calcarata
CGTGTAAAAATATTACCAGATATGGCTAAAAGATTGGGGGATATTTTATACGAAAGTGATAATGACAGCTGCTGACTGATGAGCAGTGCTGACTGAAAATAAATTGTCGTTCAAGGGGTTAACCGTTGCGCGTAGTATGGGAGTCTCGCGGTTGAACGTGTAAATGTCCAGATAACTATTTGGTGAGAATAAATAGTGAGAAATTATAAATTGAAGAATGAGAAAAGATAGAGAAATTAGTGAGATAAAATATCAAGAGATATATTAGTATCAAAGCCAGACACTATGAATAAGCAGGAGAGAAAAAGATGAGTTTTGAGACATTTGCCCATCAAAAACTCCCGTGCGGTAATCGGAATTTAAATGTGTATTCTGGCCCCGCAAAAGGTCACGCCGGCCTTGTGACTAATCCTTGATCGAATTCTAAGAAACAATTTCATCTCGAATTGACGAATACATGGGCACTTCCTGCACGGAATCACAGAATTATCTCGAGACGACTGACAAGTACTGTGCCGGTTAAAAATGATTTCCTTATCGGAAGTAACGGAGGTATCTGTAACTTTGTTGCGGAATGAGATCGTTAAACGAAGAGATCGAGGAGATGTCGTCGTCGCCGTCGCAACGATGCCTCGAGCATTCGCTAATTATGCCGATAATCCGTACTCGTGTAAAGCGATTCGTAGCCCGGCGGAACGGCTCTCGGTCTTAATTAATGATCTCGTTAGAGTCCCGAAAGTCCCCTAATGACCTCTTTTACGAGCACGCTCGACGATCTATACCCCGAACCGAATTTTTTAACCGGCTCTACCAATTTGTTCGTCACCTGGTTCGCGCCGAGGTCGACTGCCTCGGACAAAGAAACCACTGTAACCAAGATCGCAAATGGGGACGCGTATTGCGTTGCGTATCGCAGCTAATTGCGACACGCAGTAATGCACACTAGTATCCTGACAGTTAATAAAGACCGGCTGACCAACGTCCGAGTAAAAGTGTCTGGTGAATCGAGCCGCGGTATCGGTGCCCAACTCGGTCGGGAAAAGGCATACAGATAATACACATAGAGGAGGTGAGCCGCGTTAAAACCTGTCCTTCTGTTAAAAATAGAAAAAAGATCGGTTATCCAGTCTAAAACAAATATCAAACTGTTGCTACTGAGCAGTGAACCATTAGAGAACCATTAGTAACAACGAAATTGAGCCAGCTACGTGCATGTGTTAGTCTCCCCTAGGGGGACGAAATTCAAAACGAGTAATAAGTATACATCTTATTTTTTTTATGCTTGATCTGACATCGGTACTGTTG
>NW_017179000.1:197272-198468 GCF_001652005.2 Ceratina calcarata
GATAATTCTTCGGTGACGTTCGAAACGAAAGATGGCCACGGAGGAGCATAATTGGCGCGGTTTTAGCCGCGAGCTAGACACGCTTCAAACAGTATTATTTCGCGCAAACTTGGCCGCAGCCCCGGCAGGCTGAACATCCGACGAGGGGGCGCGTTGACGTATGCAAAGTCGTTGACCACCCTCGCTTGGTCCTGCGCCCTACCCTATTGTCCTCTGCGTTTGACAGTTGGACGAGCTATCACGTACCTCGTCTGTATCCCGCCGCGTTTGTCCCGACACGGCTACCCTCTCGGGACTGTACACGAATACCCGTCAGAGGGTCCAAGAAATTTACCGATTCAGATCGATCCTCGCAAATGAACCGCGTGTACTGTTCAGACTGTTTTTACGACGTACATCCTGATTTTACTCCCATTTAACACTAAACCTATCATGACGGGTCAAATAACCCATTTTAAAGTTTTTGTCGGAATTTCTTGAAAATAACATTATCACATCGTCATTTGTCTTTACGACTTTTATTAAAAAGTACATCGAATGTATTTTACAAGATTTACTCCTCAATACTAAGTTTCAGTCTTTCTAGTGTTAAGAATAAGCAACGACTCTGAATACCGGCCTATGTATATTATCTCTATGGGAAAAGGTGCTCTGTAAAATTCCTTTCTCCGACGTCAGAGAGCGATTACTAAACGTTATTTGCAATTTCTGTTCGATCTATTCATTCTGATTTCTATCTCGACACTCTGATCAGCGAGCTGTCACGTTGTTTATTTCAAATTACATTTACGTGCATTCAAGGTCTTGTAATTATCGGCATTTTCAGATCTTGTCAGATTTCGAAAATTCTGCTTTGCTCATGTCGCGTGCAGCGACGATGCGTCAGGATCCGAAGTAACTGGCGCGTTACGCGGAAACAGCAGACGCTGGGTAGATTAACTAGGCCCGTTTTTATGCCACGTACACATGTTACACGCGGTTCTCACCGAGCTCTGCGTACCACTGTCATTAGTGTCCACCAGCGTGAACACCGCTCGTAATTACCAACCGGAATTCATTGTACGATTTTTTCTACATTATACAATTTCGTCTGAAAGAAAAATCTCCAGGAAAACTGACCTTCTCATGAAAAGGTAAAAAACGGGACAAGTTGGGGTGCCTAATACTCAAAAAAATAGCTTTTCACATTATTTTAT
>NW_017179000.1:199702-200458 GCF_001652005.2 Ceratina calcarata
CAACATTTTCAAAATCTCTGACAAACGTCCTTAAGCAGCGGTCAGTACCTGACGGTGATCGTACGCGTAATTACGGATACGCGAGCGGACATGCAAATAGAAAGTCGAAAAGATTTGACGTTAATTATAGTAGCAGGGTATAATAATTATGGATCTCAGTCGAAAGCTTAAGTCGCTGATGGCGATCTCAATTACGTGAGTCGTCGAATTTTTAATACTTCATCAAGTGAAGTTGGCAGCGAACAATATCTTCATTCATCAGACCGTAATTACTTTCTGATAAATTCAGTGACAAAATCTGTTCTCCCTCTGTACCAGATTAATCACTCCCGAATATTAAAAACCAATTGGTACGTCGTCTGTTCCTAAAATTCATCGGTCATTCCCTAGGACGAGTCCAGTCGTCTGTCCACCGACTGGCAATTAAAACGGGATCCGCGTTATTAATCATTTGGAGGAAAAACTGCGTCGACGCATCGCCGCCATGCTGTACTATCTTTTTTCATCGCTAGAGAGGCGCGCATCAAGGGACGATTTGTTAGCCGTGTTGTAACTTCGTTTCTACTGTTCGCAATTGAACGAGACGTTCTAGAACGATCTATCGAGGAGTCTCTCGAGCTTCATAACGACGTCTGTTCTCTTTTTAAAGTTGTAAGAACTCTTCCCCTCCCTGTATCAGGAGAATATGAAATGATAGGAGATATTGTGTGACGCCAGAAATTAATTTAAGATGACCTCCTATACTGTCATGTTGTC
>NW_017179000.1:202514-204743 GCF_001652005.2 Ceratina calcarata
CCTCTACAAAGAAGGTCATATGCAATTTTTCCGTATGTCCAACGGTTTGGGAGTTATTGGCCAAAAACGAAAATTTGGAAGAAATTGAAGGGGTACCCCTTGGAAAAATCTCGGAAAAATCGAAAATTTTTTGTTGTTGTTTATTATTAGCAATGTTCTTCCGACATCTGATTTCTTTTTAAAAAATGCATTTCTAAAGTGCATAAACTTTTGGGATTGACTGCATAGCCAATACATTCTTAAAAGAACATGACAATTTGTGTACATTCCGTTTTTCGTCGACGAGGTTTCACGAAGTTTGCGCGAAAGAAATGTACGTAATTTTCATTTCATGCGACGAACGTTCAACGACGATAATTCCGCGGACGGTATAAATTGCCGACCGCAATAACGCCGAAAGTTGGGTGATTCAAGGGACGTTGGTTGTACACGGTGTCCCATATTGCGACCAAAGTTCCCGTAGATCACCGAGGAGTGGCTCTTACGATATGGAAATTATACTGCCGCCGCGTCGTTAAGATTTTCATCGTAAATTACGGGAACTCGCGATTCAACGTCACCTGGATAGGGTCGCGACCCCTTTTTACGCTTATGCTTGCTGTGAAACATTCGTTCTCCGATGAAAAGAACGTTTCTCGACGCGTGTTTGCAGTCGTTTTACTAACATTTTTAATGACAGTGAATCGGAAACGACAAATTGATTCGATGAATTGGACAAGGCGAGAAACGATTACTCACCGTTCGTAGGAATTCGGGGTGGTGCAGAGCTCGCTCAGCATGCAGTCCAAATCGGTCGCCAGGGAATTAAGCAGCTGAAACAGAAAAGGGAAAGGGTTGGTCAGGGTCTCGTTCCATCAATAGCCCTTTACATTTTAATGAACTCACGGGACCGTTAACTCGTATATTTTTAATGAAAACTCGCTTCCGGAAACGTGTTCTCATGCAGAAATAATTAAGGTTGTGTAAATTCTTACATAAAAACAATGAAAAAGCATTGAAATTTTAAGAGTTGCTTTTTATTACATGTCTTAAGCTTTTGGCAGAGATTTTACGGCTCATACATCCTTAAATGTCTTGTTTATAACCCAACGGCCGGATGAATTGGACGTTAAAATTTTACAAATGGTTTAACCGGCAATCGTTTGTGCTATGATTAGTAACAAGTCTGACGGAGCATCGTTTCGGAAATTACAGAGGGAACGTCTCGTTGTTCAACATTGTGTCATAATTAGAGAAGTCCGAGAATTTTTATGCTATGGCCATCTATAATCACGTTAATCCTTAATTAAAGCGAAACCGCGTCATAAAGTCGCTCTAAACGCGTGGGACCGTCCATTGTTTCACGGTAACGCAACTCATCCGGGAACCATCCGAACACTGTAATCGAGAGCCCGTTTCCGCTTCCGAGAACCGCATTATGCAACAATTTATTCACTAATACCCTCCACCTTCTGCGCTCCATTCACGCGTGCGCTTTTACGGCTCGTCTACCAGAAAATTAAACGCGTAGAAAATATGAACGTACGAAACACGTTTCTAACTGCTAAAAGCGTTTTATTCTACATAAAATTGCAGAACTTGATCGCGTTTGTTCGTAAAAGTATCGCCAAATTCGTCGCCGGAGATAAAAGGGGGAGGAGCCCTCGTGGAATTGGGAAAGAAATAAAGTTTGCGTGAACGGCGGCCCCGTTTCTGCCTGTACACCGAATGCCTGGCGTATTTGCATTGCATCATGGAATCGGAGCCCGGAAAATTAGAAGGTTTCCATCCGGAGGCACTTTCGCAAAGTCAATATTGAACATGGAGAAGATGTCCGATAAAGTTTCGCCGGGAACACGAGCCGATATAGCGACAGGTGAACGCGAAATTTCTTGCCTCGTACAACGCTGATGTACACGTGTTACACTTTCGATTGCTTTCCGCCCCCCTTTCTTCGAATCGACCACCGATGTACGTCAGATCTCGTATTTATCCTTGAACAGGGACGGTTTTTTATTATACGCGCGTTAAAAGAGGACAGCAGAAAATATAAAGGGGTTATGAGTTTAACGGGTGTAAAAAAAAAGCACTTTTCTGAGAATTTTTTTTGAAAAAACATTCGTTTTGCGGTGTCAACTATAACTCGTCACAAAATTATCTGAAACACGAATAAGGTAAAGGAGGTAGTACTGGGACAAAACGAATTTTGGAACCAGTACTTGGACATAATAGATATGTATTTAATAATTT
>NW_017179000.1:206753-210425 GCF_001652005.2 Ceratina calcarata
TATACTTATATCAGTTGAACTATTTATTAGAATAAGGCTTGCAGTATAGCGAACACTGTAGATAAAGACTGCTATAAATAAAAGTAAATAAAAGGCGCGAAAATATAAAATTGCACTTGGCATAACAGATTCGATTTGTCGAACGACGATTGCTTTATTAGAGGAGCGTGAGTTCCTAAGCTCTGTTTCGAGGGGAAAGTTTATAAGGATCATAATTTTCGTTTATGAAAAAAAGCGCACGTCGTTTCGAGGGTTTTTGCGCGATTCCGTTGAGCTCTGCTCTTGAAAGGGGATTCTTTTAATAAACTAACCCCTACGGGGCGTACGGGGTCGCCCCTTTGATGGCCGCGCTCGCTCGTTTCAGTACAGTTACTCCGATGGAAAACACCGATGCATTTTATACATCGATTTTAAGCCAAGTTCTTATTACTCGACGATTTTTCACTATTTTTACAACCAATCGTTTTTCCTTTTTTCGTTCGATCAATTTCCAGAAAGATGCACTTCGAGCTTCGGCAAAGGAAAACAGAGAAGGCGAGGAAAAAAATACACGGAGCAAAGGTTCCAAAAGACGGTCTTTCCACTCGACGTGGTTCCGATATAAAAAAAAAAAGAACAAAGCTGTTCCGTCGATCCCCCCTTCGTCGGACGTCAAATCTGCATCATAATAATCCTGTTCTCGATTCGCGGTTTCGCAAATGGAATTATTTATCGTCCTTTTCGCTTTTGAACTCGATCCACCGCAGGAATAAAAGCGGACCTACTTCGCGTTCATTATTTATGGAACTCGGCTCGGTGGACGTTGCACAATATAACCGAGCGCAATTAAAGCCCTGTCTTGCGGCGAACGGTGCCTCCGAGTGGTGAAAAGGGTAGCTAGATGGCCGAGTGGCAGTCGAGAGCTGCATTACGTGTACGACTTTAAGAGTGATCAATCAATAAAATTCTTTTCGTTATACGCGCGGCGCTAAACCAATTATTGTATCGACTGTTACAAGAAACGAATTTTTATTATGACATTTACGACGGCGTACGATATTAAAATGAAACTCGTCCGAGTGTTTCGTCTTAATTAAAACGCCGGAATACTTGCCACTCGAGCATCGGGGATAGAGAGTCGCGTACAACGCCGTGTTTCGAGTGCAATTTAAATACCATCAAAACCCGTGGACGAACTCGCGACCTTAAAGGGTCATCGTGAAAATGTAATTGCGATTTCGCCCCCACGTCGGTCTGTCGATACGAGTATCGAGTCCTCGCGTGACAGGGGTACGTCATCCCTCGTGCTAGAAATCTCAGACCATCTCTGAAATTTTCATACCCGTCCGCTTGAATCCTCGACTCGATTGACAGATAACGAGATACCGTCGTTGTCTTTTCCAAACTCGTCCTGGCTCGCCTGCCATTCCTGTCCGATCGTATTACTTTCACAGTTTCTTATTTTTTATTTCATATTTTTAGGAATCGCCAAACTTTTCTCNAAATTATATTTAATCAAAGAATAAATTTTAAATATTTTACTATTCACGTATGTTATCTATTTATGTTTTTAATGCTTTTGAATAGTTGACATATTAAATATATGATGTTGGCATTACTCGATTTTTACAATGTATAAGAATAGGAGACCCCTGCACCGCTTACCCTTCTAAAACCCTAACAAACGTCCTTAACATAATATCTAGTAACTTTTAAAATTTTAATGCTTTCTCCTTGTTTTTATGTAAGGGTTCATACAGCCTTAAAGGAAGGTAGGCGGCGTAGAAGCCGTGTCTTTGATTCGCAGATATTTGGCTTACACACAGGGACCTCGTGTGTATTCGGTGTGAGTCATGCGAGCAACGAACCATGGAACCCCATAGGACAGTCAGGATAGGATATATATTCCGGCTGTCGAAGCTTTGTGAGTAAAGCCGATGGAAATTGATGGATTCGCCAAAGCAATGGAAACCCTTCGTCGCGTCGCCCGATGGGTCCTCCTTGGAAATCCGATGGAACCCGTAGAAATGATCCACGTTCGATGAACCTCTCCACCTCTACTCTTAACCTGACCTTTTAATCGTCACGTCACTTTTACAATCCATTGAAATTCTCGTCGAAAATGATAATTAATCGAGAACACAGCTGCAGATGGACGATGCGTCTAATTGACCCGATTCAACCAACGTCAAACATGGCCACGTCGTCGAGATGATGGATTTAAATAAAAAAGACTCTCTCAGGGACGAAGGAAAAAACGCGGATGAATATATAAATAACGGCGACACCCATCCGGCCCATTGTGATTCCGAGGGGCGACCGTTGGAGGACGTATCTCAAATGAAGATCCTACGGCTTAGAATACAGAAAGGTGGACCGGTGATCTCGGTCAGGGACGCGGCTATCCGAAAATCGGGTTGCATTTTTCATAAGGGCAGAAGAAAAGGGGACGATGGGTGGAGAGCATGGCTGGCTCGACTCGGCCTTGGTAGACCCCGCGGGTAGAAAATGAAACAGCCTCGAGGATGGATGAAAATAGGCCGACACCGTTCTCACGACGTTGATTAAAAATTTGAAACGTGTCATGGTCGTTCAAGCATTTCGAATAGTTAACACTAGAACTACCGGCGATTCACGTGTACCTGTTTCCACCGGACGGGTCAAAATGACTCGTTTTTCAAATTAATAAGTCATTTAAGAAACGACAGCAATTTTTACGTTTTTATGAGTGAAAATATGAATGATAATGACAATAATGAAAAAGTGTTAGAGCTGAAAACGGGTGATTCTTTAAGTTTTTCTAAACAACAATTTCCTTTGACAAAATGCAAAGTGAGGCATAGTTTTTAAATTATTAACGAAAAACACTGACCAATGAGAGCACGCGTAGGGCCGCGCTGACCAACGGCCGAGTGTCACAGCCCGAACCGCCACTCCCGTGGCTGAGCGCGGGTTCTATACGTGCTCTCATTGGTCAGTGTTTTACGTTAATAATTACGAAAAAACCATGGCTCACTTTGCATTTTACCAAGGAGTCGTCATTGTATCCAGACGCACGTTGATTTGAAGAAGTGAATAATTAGACTATACGCAATCATTCATCAATCTTAACACTAATTGTGATGTCACTTTTATCAACAAAAACAAAATCTACTCAAATAAATAATGATTATAAGAAATACCAAACAAGTCATTCTGACTCCCCTTGATAAATCTAGTATTGAGTAACTTCGAAAGTGACTCACGATCTGAATCTTCGGCGAGACGATTCGAATTCCTAATAACTGTATCCGTAACTATGCTAGTTCCCCTCTAGAGAAGATCGTTAAAATACGAACACGACAGCTGGTCGGGACGCGATCCTTGTCGCGTCGCGGAAGTTCGAGACTAGCAAACGCGGCGCGACGACGATGCCTCGAATTAAAATGGTCCGCTGAAACTCATTCCCCGAATTAAACAGATTAGATCCAATCAGCACCGAACGCTGTCGTCGCCATTGCGCGACGCGTTCCATGCGCTGTTTCTACATCGCCTCGCTACCGTTTCATTCTACTTGCCTTCGTTTTAATTCAATTGTAGTAGAGCCGAAAAATGTAAATCGTTTCAAAACGAATCTATAAATCGTATCGATCTATTCGTACCTGTTTCGTTATGAACAATGGCTAGTAAGGTAAAGGAGGTAGTACCTGGACA
>NW_017179000.1:211514-212285 GCF_001652005.2 Ceratina calcarata
ACTTCACTTGGGCAAAAAAATAATTTATGCATTATTATTTGTACGTTTGCCCAAAAGCAGTCAAAATTACTTCCTTGGGCAATCTAGTGTTAAGTTTCAAAAGGGATTGTAAACTTGGACAGTAAATTATTAAATACATATCTATTATGTCCAAGTACTGGTTCCAAAATTCGTTTTGTCCCAGTACTAGCTCCTTTACCTTATTGTAGATTCATCGTTAGGGAAGTCTGCACGCTCGGTAGAAGCGAGCGAACAGAGTCGTTCAGATCGATGCTCGAGATAGTGGACAACGTATGTCTTACGTCCCGTCCAATGGTCTGTTAGCTTGCATAACGCACTCGTGAACATAGATCATCTCCTGTTTTACTCTCGGCCATACGTTCCCTGCCGCACGACAAAGAATCGGGGCAGCCCCAGGGAGCGTCCCAGAGGAATCGCCTAACTTTGGCGCAGCGATAGGACAGCACATAAACTCCATGACACGACGTACATTGTTGTGTAGTCAATTAATCAGTGATCCATCAACGACAGGATCAATATCCTGAGGGTTACTACAACGGGGGTTGATTTTCCGCTTATCTATTTATAACTACGTTCAGGACGGTGTCAAGATGAATCAAATTGAAAATGTTGGATTTTCAATGATTTAGAAAATTGGAATTTTACGTTTATCAAGATTTATGATAAACGTATTGCAATTTAGGAAATTACAAAATTTCTGACGAAAATCAAGATTACGTTATTAATGTCAATAATTGACTATTTATTAAT
>NW_017179000.1:213136-213795 GCF_001652005.2 Ceratina calcarata
TATATTATATTTATACTATAAGTTGTTTTCTTAAACTTATAAAAATGTAACTATACATAATCTTATTCGCTTTGTATTTCGGAACTAATTTATGACAAAACGCTGGATTATCTTTCTGAAATTTCTCTTAGTACATAATTTTCAATTTTTCCAAAATCACGATTTCTTGCTTGTCAAATCAAGATTACTTTTGTCCCGAAATTCCGCACTGTGGTCATTTTATTTTTTATCCTACTAGCGTCCAACGTCTGTTCAAAGAACTCCCATCGATTTCCTGCTTCCACTGTTGAACTTCGTCCCCGATTAAAAACACAACGCTGTCCAAACACTGAACTCTCGAAACAAAAAAGGGACACATCGATGGAACAAAGGAAGGGTCGTCGTCTCAGTCCCGGCTCGTTCGCGTCCACCTGCGTTCCGAAACTATCGGTACACACTGTGTGCAACGACAGCTGCACTCGATCGGGAGTGTTACGTGTTTCCCGCGGCCACCATTTATTTACTAGCGTTTGTATTTGTGTATCCACGAACACGCGACGTGCACCGGAGATGATAAGACGACCGGAAAGAAAAGAGAGAACACGTTCCTCCGTTTCGAACTGCGTGTATCATAAATAAAATTCGATGTTTTTAAGGATGTTTGGGCTATAAGTCAAAAC
>NW_017179000.1:214808-215776 GCF_001652005.2 Ceratina calcarata
CATTTGCCCAAAAACAGTCAAAATGACTTCCTTGGGCAATCTAGTGTTAAGTGAAATCACGGTTTCCTATAATTGTCTTGCGATTCGGTATAAAAATAATAAACGCGAAGCGATAACTGATGAATCATCGATAACGTATCAAGCTTTATCTGCGTTCAGCGTCAATTATATTTCAATATTCCAGAATCGACGAAATAAGAAAGGAACGAAGGTCGCAAAGAAAAACAAGCAATCCATCGCTGATGGAAATGCATGGAGCGGATCGAATACGCAGCTGTAGTTGTACTCGAACGCGGTCACTCACCGGACAGTCCTGATTTCTCGTTCCTCGCGAGAAGATAAAGACGGCTTCCGTTTTCTGGCCGATAACGCACCGTGATAACTGCCACTCGATTTCCTCTCGGCGACCGTAAACACTGGCCGACGGTTCAAACACGCACGTAACACCGCGAATGACGCACCACGCGACTCTGAATTGCACTTTACGCGGTGATCGTCGCGATTCCGAGAATATCGCGAAAAGAGACCGCGCGAGAATTCGCGAGACAGAGAATGATCGACTCACTGTTGTTCAATCGGCAAACACGAACAAACGATTTTACTTTATCGAGTAGAAGACGCGTTCTCACAATATAATTTTAGTAAATTAATCACTTATTCAGAAATGCAGGAACTGTTGCAGAAGCACTAGGTCACTTGATTTTGTTCGATCTTCTTAAGATCCGAGCAGGTTAGTGATCTGAACTTTGACGTAAACGTGTAACTACACGAGCCTCAAGTGTAGCAGGCACTCGTAGCCTGGGAATCGATACGAACGTGCCACCGACCCATCGCTCAATTTCCATAGCAACATCTGAGTCCAAACAAAAATTACTTCTGGCAAAGAACTCGCCAAGATTCCAGTGGCAACGGTGCGTCGCTGTTCGAAGACTGAGGACGCTTGATTGTAAAAGTGAATAAAATATATA
>NW_017179000.1:216343-217980 GCF_001652005.2 Ceratina calcarata
GTTCAGTATGTAAGAAATATTTTGTAGTCCATTATATCTTATTTCGTTCAGTGTGGGATAGAATATTTTTTATTTTGTTCAATATGGGGTAGGGTATTTAATTTTGACGCGTCAAAATAAAAAGAATTTTAATGTAGGTGCTGGTAATGTGCGTGCGTTAACATTATTTTTATTTTGACGTGTCAAAATTATGTTAAAATCCAACAATATCAATGCGAGATCAAGCATCGCAAAAATAAGATGTTGACTTATTACTCGTTTTGAATTTTGTCCTTCTAGGGGAGACTAACACATGCACGTAGCTGGCTCAATTTCGTTGTTACTAGCTGTACAAGGACGAAAAATATATTTCCGTTAACCCACATTTTTGGCTAATTTTCTGGATAACATTGACGGTCTACCTTATCGCTTAACTATCTGGATCTACCCCCTTAATGCCAGCTGGAAGAGCAGCGTGAAAAATAGACGTTCCGTGACTACTTTTGAATATTCCAGCGAGCATTAACTCGCACGTTTGCGTGTTTCCGACGGGACACGAGGACACGGGACCATCTGTTCTTATCCGCGCGGCGAGTTAAAACGTTTTTAAGCTGCCCGGGGACGTAATAGTCCCTTCTCTCAAGGGTGAAAGACGCCGGGGATGGACTTCGTGCTCCTGCATAATCGCCCACCCGTTCTAGACCCATTCAAATTTCGCCTAATTGCCTTCCTACTGGAAACGCGATTGTCACTCGCCTTTTGTCCGACTCCAATTATGGCCCGAGTGATCGAGCGAAGTACCAACGCGGGACGATTCAGTAGCGATGAGTGACTCGTCCAACGTTCATTTTATCAAAACGAATTCACCATATTGGGAATCTCACTAAATTCTGATCATTGGAAACGACATCGAGATATTATACGCGTCTACGAATGACGTCGAATGATCATTTTTCATGGTTGGATCACGAGAAAGAAATGAAAACTGTTTCGGTACGACCGCTGGGAAGAGGGGTTGAAATTTGGTGTATCCATCAAATTTGGCGACTCGCGACAGGGCCGGAAATGAAAAGGAAACATCGGGGACATTAATTCTGCGACGGAACACGGCGAGAGATATCCACGGTGCATGAGAAGATTTGCATTAAACGGGATTCAGCCGAGTCGGCGTTCCGAACCCCTCGGCCGTGGATGCTCCTTCGCTTTTTACCCCCTTTGCATACCTTCCGACCCTCGGCATCGACACGGATATATATTTCGCCGTCGTTTATAAAATTCCAGCCACGCCGCCGCGTCCGCCGCCGGTTCAATACCGAAAAACGTTCGCCGGAAGAGCACGCGGGATACAGTGAGGGGCGAGGCCGGAGAGGAAACGCGTCCCGTTAATGGCGAACGCGCTGAATCGCCTCACCGTACGACAACAAATTTTTCTCTTCGCACCCGGCAAGAAACTAGACCGTCGGCTTCGAGACCAAGTCATTTTTCAGCCGGAGTCAGCAACGATGAAAACTGCTCCGAGATATCGAACACAATTTTTTATCACTGCTTCGACCCGAATAACAGAAACGTGTAACAATAGAAATTAGTGATGGCTAAAACTGCTACTTTCGAGTCACTCGTGATTCGATCACGTTCGTTCCCAATCACGGTGATTTTTC
>NW_017179000.1:218815-219687 GCF_001652005.2 Ceratina calcarata
AGAGGCTATTCAGAATAGAAAATTGCAATCATGGCCGTGATTGAGTATAATCACGACTCGTGATCGTGATTTTGTGATCACCGTGAAAAATCACGGTTAGCGATTTTCAACGTCATCTCTAATAGAAATATAAAGAAATGCGATGTGCCATAAATCAAAACGTTTCCGGCGAGGAGAAATTCTTAGAAAAATATAATTTGAATTCCGTGTTCAGCCGAATTCGACCGAGAGACTTTGTGCAAAAGAGACACGTGTCACGCGCGTGGGTGGTCAAAGGAGAGGCGCTGATACGAATATTCCGGGACGTTGCGCAAGATTTTCATTCGCTCATTTCCGCAGAGAACGACCATTCACTTATTTGGAAACGCTTTATTAATCATAGCAAAGATATCGAACGACGGCCAATCCGTTTGGAATTGAACCGTCGGAGAGACGCGCAGTTTCCGGAATCGCGTTATTACCGCGACGACACCGACGGATCTCGTAACGTTGCTAGGCTCTAGCCGCGATAAGGACTAGAGGGTTAGGCGGTATCAGAAGTTATTTGGACAACGATAGCGACTTGGGAATTTTTCCCCGGAGATTACACGATGCTACAGAGAAGAGAATCTATATCGACGTCCCTCTGGGATTGGAATTGATGGAGAGAAGCATCTATGTATGTATATATGGTATATGTATATACGGTGTTTCAGTCTGATGCCGAGAAATTGGATGGTGTTGTTCCCATTTGGTAATAAATCCCGAGAACCGTACTCATCTACATCTACGTTATTCCAACCGTCTCACGTAATTACTTATCGTGCTTACGTATTAAAATTAGTATAACTGATAATTTTCCACCTAATTGAGAGTTTTTAATCATTCAGAGG
>NW_017179000.1:221152-221708 GCF_001652005.2 Ceratina calcarata
CCTTTATATATTCCTCTCCAGCTCGCGTATAATCTTTTTCCGAATCGCGAAGTACAAATTAACTACACACCCACGTGCCGGACTTATAATATATATAACACAAAAATACATAGCAACGAGTAATTTGCAAAAGTTACTGCACTTACCATTAGATAACTGGAAGCATTGCTGCTGGTCGACTCCCTTTTCCGAGGCCCCGAATCCCTCTGAATCAGTGACGTCATCTTCCTGTCATATTAGTCGGCAGGGTTGAACTCTGGTCGATCACAAAGGCGATTAATTAGCACCGAGCGTGTAAACGCGGAGTCGTCACGAGCTACGAAACTGTGTCTGCAACAGAAGAGAAAAGGAGGCTGTAGTTGTACGTTCGTTGGCTCGTAAATTACAGCGAACGGCAAATTAAAGATGAGATTAGCCGGTGGTCGTGAAATTTCTTTCGGATCATTTCGATCGGTGGACCCAAAGCGTGTACCCGCGAATTTCTCGGTAATTTGCGGCGATATTTCATGCAGCGCTGCTCGAGGATTTAAGGATGTATTGGCTATACAGTCAATCC
>NW_017179001.1:0-1273 GCF_001652005.2 Ceratina calcarata
GGTCTGCTTTCTCTAGTTGGGTACCAAATTTTCTAAGGAGCATTGGGTTCTGCTTTTATTATTTGTCGATTCTTTCCCTCCCTGTCTCCTTATCCGCTTAGGTGTGAGCTGTAAGTTCGCCTTGGGGTCTACTTCCCGTTGTTTCTTGTAACAGTTTTTTGACTTGGGTATCGCTTCTCGATTTAGTTAGAATTGGGTGCAGGTAATTTTTTACGAGGAGGGGGGGGGGGCATAAGCGGCTCGATAATGTTCTTGTTCGGTGTACTCGGATTGGTGTTAGTGAACTTTTCCTTTATTTTTGTACTTATTATTTATTATTATTTTGGTTGTTGGGTATGTTTTGTAAGGAAGTTGGGGGGTTTGGATTAGATTGTTTCTGGAGGAGGTGAGGGTATATTCAAAGGGCCTAGCTGGATAAGGGGGTCAAATGTGCCCTTGAGCCGAATGAAGGATGGGAGTCTCTTTTATAGATGGCTCGTATCTCCTGGGGTCCTTTTCCTGTGTAGCTTCTGGATTCCTCCGATCCTTTGGTTCCGTCTGCTCCCTAGCGCTGTCCAGGAGATAGGGACCGAGCACCACTCTCCTAGTTGCCGATTTCGGCGAGACTCCCTACTCTTACAATTATCGTGTCCAATTATGGAAGGGATATTCGGGCGCGCAACATAAACTATAATTTCCCTTACAAGTGTCGCGTAGCAGAACCGCTGTTAGGGGCTACTAGGCCCCGTGTCAATATTTATTGGCACTTTTCGATCACAATTGCAAAAAAATACGCATAGTGAGCTGGACATTCATGTATAGGATAAGAATATCATGAACCTTATGTAGCTATTTTTTGGAAAAATCGCCAGGAACATGGAATTCATCTTTAAAAATATGTTTTTCTGGACTTTCAAAAGTGAAATTAGAAAATCGGGGGAAATACAGACGTGTGGGATTCTACAAGGAATATATAGGATCAAAAATTTTAGTAAAATATTGCCCCATCGCCTCATAATACTTACACGGCGAAAATCAGTAAATTCAGTTCGTTTGAATTCCCATTACTATAATATACTGAAGTGCGAACGTGCTATAGTATCGTTGAGACATATACACATAAGAGTAAACATAGCGTGAGCCGGCCGAAAAATTGACGAGACGGTAGAAAGAGGAAGATGGCAAATAGTGATCTCTTTCTTTGTCTAGCCGCTCATATGCAGCAGCGCTTGTTGTTCCTGGTTTAAATATGTTTATACTGTAGTATTTGCTTTATGTTTATTGTGATACTTAT
>NW_017179001.1:2859-13959 GCF_001652005.2 Ceratina calcarata
GTGACAAGACGCGAACCTACTATGTAGCGATTACTGGTCTTCAGTATTCGCCACTACGCTGCCGCTGGCGTTGGAAACTCGTCTTCCGTCTCCGTACTTGAACATGGGACATATATAGTTTTTGATTTTTTTCACATTGACGTACCAATCCTAAAAATCTGAAAAAATTCATGAACAATCTTTGCAACAATACGAATCTACCATAAAAATATAAAAATAGCCTCTTTCCGTATTTTCGAGAAAAAATTATTTTTAGCACTTTTTTACTTTTCACGGCTACATTTTGCAAGGGAAAATTCTGAAAAAATTCTCAGACATGTCCAACTACACTACGAACATGTCAGAATTTTTTCAGATTTTTCACAAGGCGTTAAATAAGGAAAAACCTCAAAAAACTGATTTTTCGAATTTTCCCGATTACTCCCCCCTGGTTGAGATATAAGACTAAAAATTTTAGTGCATGTTTCTTTTTCGATATGCTATCGAATGGCGCAAACGGCGCTTCATTCGGCTCAAGGGCACATTTGACCCCCTTATTCAGCTAGGCCCTTTACTGTTCATCTTCGAAACTATTCTGTAATAGTTAAAGTGTTTAACCATTTATATTCAACCTGCGTTAATTAAAGTAAGAATTTAAAACTATACATTATTTATTATCCTGCACCACTTCTTTATTGATTAAATTAGTTTCTTTACTCGTCCTAATTGTTATATTGATCATAATATTAAAATTCATAATTTTTTCAAATAATAGTATTATAAGCAATTTTAAGTGTTTGATCCTATTCTGATAGATTTTAAGTATGGGGTTGAACGGTGGAGCAGTCCTGTAGGCGCTCCGGAACCACTCAAATGGAAAAGGATATAAACACCGTAAAAATTGTTTATTGGATAAATGAATAATTTAATAAATATAACTTCCTAAATCATACATTAATTCAATACGCAGTCAAGACGAGTTCATAAAAGGAGGCCTAATAAGAAACGTAGAGCCGGTCAAAAAGAAAAGGCAAAAAGATTTAGAAACAAAATACGAATTAATTAGATGTATTCATGATTATAAAAAGTATATGCAAAACGTCGAATAAATTATTTTTCTGGTGCATTTATTTAAAGGATAATAAATAAAGGTTAATATTTTATTATAAAAGTTTATTCAAAATTTCTCATTTAAAAAACCCTTTTACAAAACCCAATTGGAAGCACCTGCTCGGGACGTGTAAGCGTCTACCAGGTGTCTCCGCGAATTGGCGAACCCACATTTTACACCGGACGATCCAAGAATTCTGTAAAAAAATAGAGAAAACACAAATTAAAAATTGACATAATCTATTTTAATAAAATTAAATAAAATAGTAGTAACATACCTGGGTGACCTTCGAGCCGCTCCGTGGCGCACAGGCTCGTCGTCCGGTCCTTTTCCGACTTCCATCCCATCCTCTATTGTGATGTTTCCTCCTCCAGGACGTCACACTGACTATTCTCCTCTCGTCTGTTTGAAGACTGTGTGATACGTACAATTTTGATCCAGGCGATAGTTTGGGAATTATTTCACTTTACATGGAAAAATAGCAGACATCGGGTCGATTTTCGGCTAAATGTCGAAAAATTCCTTCTTTCTACGCCGATTCCCATGGGTTTTTCGTGCTGAATCTTCTTCTCTCGTCGGTCTGAAGACTGTGAATTTTTTTACATATGTGGCATACAGGTCGACTTATAAGCGTTTAAGCCGAACGTACCTCGAAACGGCGCATATATCCCCAATTATCCCTCAGAATTCCGCTTACCAACTAGTTTTTGGGGTAGTTTCCCTTGAAATACACCTTCTTCATGTGTTCTCATGAGGAATTCAGTAATGTTTCACACATACGTGGGATAAAAGTCGACTTATAAGCGTTTAAGCCGAACGTACCTCGAAACGGCGCATATATCCCCAATTATCCCTCAGAATTCCGCTTACCAACTAGTTTTTGGGGTAGTTTCCCTTGAAATACACCTTCTTCATGTGTTCTCATGAGGAATTCAGTAATGTTTCACACATACGTGGGATAAAAGTCGACTTATAAGCGTTTAAACCGAACGTACCTCGAACGGACGCATATATCCTCAAGTATCCCTCAGACTTACGCTTACCAACTATTTTTTCAGGTAGTTTCCGCGGAAATACACCTTCGTCATGTATTCACGTGAGGAACTCAGTAATGTTTTATACATATATGGGATACAAGTCGAATTATAATCGTTTAAGAAGAATGTACCTTGAAATGGCGCCTATATCCCCAATTATCCCTCAGAATTCCGCTTACCAACTAGTTTTTGGGGTAGTTTCCCTTAAAATACACCTTCTTCATGTGTTCTCATGAGGAGTTCAGTAGTGTTTCACACATACGTTTGATAAAAGTCGACTTATAAGCGTTTAAGCCGATCGTACCTCGAAAGGGCGCATATATCCCCAATTATCCCTCAGAATTCCGCTTACCAACTAGTTTTTGGGGTAGTTTCCCTTGAAATACACCTTCTTCATGTGTTCTCATGAGGAGTTCAGTAATGTTTCACACATACGTGGGATGAAAGTCGACTTATATTCGTTTAAGCAGAATGTACCTTGAAATGGCGCCTATATCCTCAAATATTCCTCAGAAATTTTCTTACCAACTAGTTTTTCAGGTAGTTTCCGTTCAAATACACCTTTGTCATGTGTTCACGTGAAGAAATCAGTAATGTTTTATACATATATGGGATACAAGTCGACTTATAATCGTTTAAGGAGAATGTACCTCGAACGGACGCTTATATCCTCAAGTGTCCTTCAGAATTACGCTTACCAACTAGTTTTTGGGGTAGTTTCCGTTGAAATACTCCTTCTTCATGTGTTCTCATGAGGAATTCAGTAATGTTTTATACATATATGGGATACAAGTCGACTTATAATCGTTTAAGGAGAATGTACCTCGAACGGACGCTTATATCCTCAAGTGTCCTTCAGAATTACGCTTACCAACTAGTTTTTGGGGTAGTTTCCGTTGAAATACTCCTTCTTCATGTGTTCTCATGAGGAATTCAGTAATGTTTTATACATATATGGGATACAAGTCGACTTATAATCGTTTAAGGAGAATGTACCTCGAACGGACGCTTATATCCTCAAGTGTCCTTCAGAATTACGCTTACCAACTAGTTTTTGGGGTAGTTTCCGTTGAAATACTCCTTCTTCATGTGTTCTCATGAGGAATTCAGTAATGTTTTATACATATATGGGATACAAGTCGACTTATAATCGTTTAAGGAGAATGTACCTCGAACGGACGCTTATATCCTCAAGTATCCTTCAGAATTACGCTTACCAACTAGTATTTGGGGTAGTTTCCCTTGAAATACACCTTTTTTCTTTTTCTTTTCGCTTTGAAAATCCATCATGGACACCCCCACCGTTCCCCCCCCCCTGAATAGCCAGATAGAGATTTGGAGGAGCCACGGTGTGGGTAGTGTCGGACTTCAACCGACTAAAAACCCCGCGATAGCTCTGAAGAAGCAACGAAGATGGGGAGGGCCGAGGACCCCTTGCGAATTGCGCTTGGCCCCGGCTCTCGCTGTACCGTATTGGAGCATGGAGAAGAGTATCGTGCCTAAGAAATTAGCAGTAAGGCCAGTTGCCTATGTGAGAATGTAAAAGTTCTCACTCGTCTGTAATTGGTCACCCGGCCGGGAGCCATATCCAGCCGGGGATACGTCAGAATATAGAAAAAGTGTAGGTCGGAATAAAGAGAATAAAATCAAATAAATAGGTAATAAAAGATGAAGGGCGATAAGATAAAAAGGAACAAGATAAGGATCGAATAAAGAGGATAGAATTAAACAAAAGGATCGTACATGTAAGTAAGATTAATGACATCACTTATAAATACCATTTAACATATATAAATAACAGAAAAATAAATAAGTAAGATCACTTATGAATAACATTTAAACAAATCGTATAGGTAACATTTCTAATAAATAACATTTAAACATGTCGTATATATAACATATCTTATAAATAACGTATAGACATATCGTATAAATAACCTATATAAATAATTTAAATAGGAAATAGGAGTAAAAATGGGATAAGGATGTAGATTGGTATTTCCTAAGCGTTTGAAGCTTTGAGGTAATTATCGGCCGCTGACTTCCCTTTGGCGTTCCTCGTGTTCGTTGATAAAAAGAACTTGGCGAGCGAACCACGCGAGTGAGGTCCAGCCGTCTTCTGAGGAAATAATCGCCGCAACGACTTGGGATAAAGAGTTTGCCATACCAATGTTATTGAATAATTCGGATCTTTGATTTTCCCATGCTGGACACCGAAAAATGGTGTGTAGATTGGTATCCATGGTCGAATCGCAGTGGTGACATCTAGGAGATGGTTCTTTTTTAATGTTAAACAGGAATTTACCGAAACACCCGTGTCCCGATAAGAGTTGTGATAGATGGAAATCAATTCTCCCATGTTTTCGAGTTGTCCACTCCAGGAGAGGAGCAACTGCAGTGATGAAGGAGTTAGGAGTGGTTGTTCTGGAGATCATGCGTTCCGTCCATCGTAGAATCATGATCTTCTGTCTTTCAATTTTTAGCGCATTTATCGCTGCTGGGGTGTAGTTGGGAGAAGATTTCAAGTTCTCTGCGGTTACATAGAGCTCCGCGTGGACAGCGATTTGTATGTCAAGCGGAACTGTTCTAGCTAGAATTAAGGATGCTTCGAGAGAAACTGTTTTATATGCACAGGATATTCTTTTGGCCATTATTTTTTGTACTGAGAGTAGTCCCTTAGTAAGCTGCGGGTTATTCAAGACTGTTTCCGCCCACACCGGGGCTCCGTAAAGTGCAATAGAGCTGAAACTGTTAGCGTATAAGCGTCTAACATGCTCGTTAGGACCATGCAGGTTCGGTAAAATTCGAGTAATATTATTCACGTAGCCCTTTAACTTGGGAATCAAGTACGCAATATGTTTTTCAAAGTTAAGTTTATTGTCTATTACTATACCTAAGTATTTAAAACTATCTGGCACGAGTAATTTCGTATTGTCGAAAATAATAAAATTATTGTTTGTATCTAACTTCTCGGCTTTCTTCGAGTAGCTAACAATTGCCGGTTTGTTAACAGCTACTTGCAAGCCGATATTTCTAATAGCGTTAAAAAGGATTTGAGTGGAGAGCGAGGCTACCGCCCGGCATCTGCTCCAAGTTTTTTGGAAGATGAGGATCAAAGTGTCATCAGCATACCCAATAACCTCCACGCCAGAAGGCATTGGGGTTCGTAGGATACTGTAGAACTCAATATTCCACAAGGACGCAGCAAGGACAGAGCCCTGAGGTACTCCTGCAGATACCATCTTTCTCAAGAGATAGCTGTTTCTATTGGTCGTGAGTACTTCACGGTCAATAAGGTAACTATATATAATTTTAATAATATAAGTAGGAAATTTCATGGCGATAAGCGCATTAATAATGGTAGTCCAAGGTAGCGTATTAAACACATTGCTAATATCAATGCTTACCGAGATAACTCTGTAATTGTTCATTATCGATTCATTGATTTTGTCAGTTACCATTTTTAGGACCTGGATGGTACTGCCTCCTTTGCGAAAGCCGAACTGGAGATTCGATAGTCCGTACTCGGGAAACATCGTATGACTGTCGATACGGTGGGAAATGATTCTTTCGAAAAGTTTTCCGAAATCGACAAGGAGGCATATAGGCCTGTAAGAAGACAGGATACCGGGAGGTTTACCAGCTTTGTGCAGGAGCACGAGTTTCGCCTTTTTCCAGCAATCTGGAAAAGAGCCTTTGCTTAGGCAATCTAATATATTGCTTGGGTTCTGGGCCGCTCTGTTCTTTTCCTTGCCTATCCAACCTTGGCGGCAGGGATTATAGGGTTTTGAAATTAATGCGATCTGCACGTCGTCTTTACACATATTATATTCCAGAAGAGACTGTGCAGCTGCTGCGTGATTGAGATTATTTGGTAAAAACGGAGTGCTTTTGTACTGTGAGGTAAGAGAGTTTGAGAAGTGGAGATAGATATTATAACCCAAGGTTAATATGAGTTACATCCGGACCCACTTGAATTGGAGATGGTAGATTCAAGGTTTGAGGACGCGTCGCAGTTGATTTCGTCTTTTTATGTGCGTTATATGATGCACAAGTGGCGGATCTCATGCGATGGCCTGTGCTAAGTTTATTTCTTTCACATAACTTGCAGAATGGTGTTGAGGAGGAACAGGAATTCGCAGAGTGATCTTGAGCTCCGCATTTATGACACCATCCGGTCATATCGATATTTGAGGTGCAATTACCTCTCACGTGTCCATAATCCCAGCATTTATAACACTGGACTGGTCTAGGGTCGAGAAGATGGACTTTAGCTACAGACCAGCCAATTTGTATTAATTGTTTGGTCAGTAGTTTGTATGCCGCAATTTCATTGCACTTGCACTACATGGTGGCGGTTCCACGTGGGTTTTGTCTTACTGGACCCAAGATGAAGTTCTCATTCTTGCCACAGATGCTTTTCAAGGCATCTGCGACTTCCTGCTGTGATACAGAACAATCTAAGTTGGTTAACAGGACTTCCCTATATTTAATGGGGCAGGAAATACGAATATCATCCGGATTAAACAGGCTTCGAATTTTTTGGGCGAGATTCGCTGCCGCTCCACCTCCTTCCTTTTTCGGGATCTCGAGGATGAGATCGCCGTTAAGGGATGCTCGTGGTTTTATATTGTCTATTCCTAGATCCCGGAGGTTGATATTTTCCCTTGCCTTGGCAAGAACTTGAGGGAGTTTAAGAGCGCTATTTTCAGTCGTTGCTAAGTAAATAACCTCTGTATTTTTAGGTTTCTTCGCTGTAGGTTTGGGGATAGGATTAGTACTTGGAGGAGGGCGTTGATGGGTAGGAGGGAGATTGGCAGAGTGTTGCAGTGTGGGAAAAGCAGCTTTATTAGAGTTCGGTTGTGTTCTCTTTCTAGCTTTTTTGCTAGCAACTATGCTCCATGTTTCAGGAAGTCGTGCTGAAGGACCGTTTGAGGGAAGAGAAGGATCCGGGGGAGGATTGTCTGACAGAGGGGAGGGGTCAACTAAGGGATGAGCAGAGGAGGATGGTGTGATCTTTTTACTTTAAGCTTGGCTGAAGCTAGAGGTGAGAAGGGATAATACCTCTTTCTTAAAATAATTCAGCTTTGTATGTATACTATGATTTACAGTTTCAATTAATTTATTTGGGTCAAATCCATGTGAGGTCGCTAATAGCGGATCAAACGGAGAGTTGTTAGAAGCTCGGGCCGTTTGTTTGATTTGGTCCTCAAGCATTTTAACTTTAGACTCAAGTTTTCGGATAGCTTTATTAAGTTTATTATTTTCCGCGATTAGGTCATCAGTTTTTTGGCAATCTTGAGGTTCCTTGAATGGGTTGGTAGCAATTTCAGTCCCAACCCTCTTAATTTTTTCTACTACTAATTTAAGATTTTTGCTGAGTGTTCCTTTCAGATTTGAGGATTTAGTCCTCACCATTTCTACTTCCTGGTCACACTCGAAGAGGATTGTCGCAAGGTTAGTAGAGGACTCGGCGTGGAGAAAAGGGGTATTAGGATTATTCTCCACATGTTCAGTAGATGAGGAGTCATCCTCCTGGTTGTTCCTTTTAGTTTTTCTTATAGTCCCGTGACTGCCACTGCTGGAGCCTTTGGAGATATTCTGGTTTCCAGTATCTGAAGCATATTTCGACTGATTGCGTTTACGCTTAGCAGTGGACGCGTTGCCCGATAGAATTGAGGAAAATAGATCTTCAGATGGCATAGTCGACCGAGTCTGTGGGGGCTATGAGTAAGCGAGAAGGTTGGGGTATGCGAAAGAGCATACGAATACCTGTCGTCAGATTTGGTAGAGTCTGACGCTGTCCCAACCCAGTGTGCAATCCCTGGCCAGGGCCCGAAGGGGACACTTCCAGACGTCAAAACACCGGGAGAGCCTCGGCCGAGCAAGCTCACATCAGCCCTTGTGTACTGGGAGCCAAACTCACCACCAGCACCTCGGGCACTCCCAGCCCACCGAATGTTTGCGCCAGCCCACATTCATTCATCAACATTCATTCATTAGGAACGGGAAAAGGGTTAGTAGGAATAGTGACGCGTAGGAAAAGGTAAACTCATGATAGGTAAGTATAACATAGGGTACGGACAAAGAACCATCAAGAGGACTATAGGATTAGGGAACAGGACGGGAGAAAGGTAAGTATTGCACATCTAAGAGGTATGTGCAGGACACATTATGCATATACGCATCATGCGTGATCAATAAGTGTAGTTAGTTTGACAGATCCTAATTATAAGTGAGGTTAGGAAGCAAGCTTTATTCGAATGTACCCAGAGAAAAGGAATTAATAAATGGATAAAGTATTCACTGTTGTATAATCGTTCTCCTAATTTACAATGCGCTTAGGATATATTATAATTCACAAAGAATGATATTGGAAAAGTATAGGTTATGTATCTATTGTATCTGTAGGTGCCCCGTCGACAGGCGGCGGCACACTGAAATTCCCGCCATCAAACGTCATCTTGAAATTGGTTTTCGATTAGGCGCGTTATTCAAATAGAAGACAACTTCCGTTTCCAGACATTCGTTTTGTTCCTACTAAGCAACGCCAAAGAAACTTCGCATCAGTTGTCCTCGAGAACTCTTATCATACAGTCGCAAATAAGACTCAGATTGTAATTTAAATAAATCTTTTACTTGTTGAAGTTAATAAGTGTTAACTTCTACATTGGTGACCCCGACGTGATTTAAATATTCGAAGCGCGAAAACGGTCAAATCCGAATCTTTCTTTCCGGGATAGTGCGCGCGAATTTCAAAGCAGCAATCCGCGAATAGCTTTCGCCGCCGTTGAAATACGGCTGAAGCGCAAACGTTTTCCCTGCATCCAGCAAACGCTACAACGCTCAGCGGATTCCACCGAAATCCGAATAAACGCACGTCTCCCCGAGCCGACGCTTCTCATCCGGTCATCGCCGCAGCGCTTATTAGCCCTTCCTCCTGGCATTGTCCCTTGCCCGAAACCAACCAACACACCCTGGAAAGCGCATAACATTAATTTTCGGAGGTAGACAAACATCTCAGCATTATCTAAGAGCCACATCTTACTGCTCATGAGCGACCGCAGTTCAGAGCTACAACTCCGATCGGGCAAAAGAATTTCTAAGCCATCTTTCTGCACAACACGAGGAAGAAGGAGATTGAACAAGTCAAGAACAATGGTGTTACGCTCACCCATCGACAGAAGATCGAGCGGCTTCAATGTCAATTCGGGAGCACAGTCTTCTACTACAGAAGAAAACGCAGCTAGGACAACCACAGCCGTCGCTTCAGACAACACTTATTTCGAAGGATTCACCCAAGATTCACAGACGGCGTCCTCGACCCCCAACACCTTGAGGTTCAATCAGCCCGCAGAAGATCAATTCGTCACAAAGGAAGACATGAAAGAATTACTACTTTCTGTCGACCAGAAGATCAACAACACAATGAACGAATTTAGGAAGATGATGTCAGAATGCCTCTCTTCTCTTGCCTCAAACCAGCCATCAGGCGAAGACTCAGCAAGCCTTCCGCGAGGCACAGCTCCTTTTTCCGCCATCAGCGCATCACAAGTTCCGATGGCATCAAACTCCTGTCACGCCATCCCTTCCAGTTCATACCATCTCCCTAATGGTCCATCGAGCACTGAGCATCCAGCCCGAACCACAGCTCCAGCGGCTTCCATGCCTTCACAAACCAACACTGGTCCAGGTATTTCAATACCAAACACACAACGAGAAAACGCGACATTTAATCAACATCATGCCACTTCTGTTTTCGCGACTACCAAACACCTTCAATTCTGGAGCTTTTATAAACATGATCCTCAAGGGTGGTTTAAGCAACTAGAAGATTTATTCTTGGCACACAATGTTAATGATGATGAAGCCAAGTTTAATTTCGTAGGCAGGCATCTTACACAAGACATTCATCACGATTTACAATATAAATTACACACGCTCGTCAGAGGTCAAAAATATCAAGAAATTAAAAGAATCCTTACAGATCGCTACGCCGAAACACCCCAACAACAGCTTGACAGGCTCTTTAAAGGCCTCGAAATCGGCCCAAAAAAACCCTCAGATTTCCTGGCCGAGATGATGAGTCTCGCACAGGACCAGGTTCCAAGAGAAACTATAATCTCTATTTGGAAGAAGAGGCTTCCACCCCAAATCCAAACCATGATTTGGAACTATAAGCAAGAAGAGGAATTAATTAAAACCGCTGACCTTGCCTACGAATTATTAAACCAACCCAACCACATTAACGTCTTGAGAACTGAGAATCAACCCTCCACTTCCACTGACGAGATCCTCCACAAAATTCTCGCAGCAGTTCAAAGACCTTACATCAACAATTCACCACCGCGCAGACAATCAAGATTTAAGAACTCTCAATACAGATCAAGGGCCAATTCTCAAATTAGACGATCCAGACGCGATGCAACACCTGCTCGATCGTCAACAACAACGAAGCAAGACAACCAGAAAAATCGTTGTTGGTTTCATCAAAAATTCGGAAAGGAAGCACGCAATTGTCAACTTCCATGTGACTGGGTACGCGGACCAGGCCAAGATTACCAAATTAAAAACTCGGAGCCACAAGAGGAAAACTAAGATGTCCTGCTGTCATGGAGACTGACAGCCGGCTTATCACCATCAAACGTCTCCACGTAAAAGACAAACTCTCTAATGAAACGTTTCTAGTAGACACAGGAGCAGACATTTCAGTAATTCCAAAACCCAAAAGCTGCCAACGCAAGCCAACAAAAATGAAGCTTTATGCAGTCAATGGCTCACCTATCAATATTTTCGGTGCAACTCGCCGAGAACTGGATGTCGGCTTACCGTATAAACTCTCATGGAACTTCACCATAGCGGATGTTCCACTGTCAATCATAGGGGCCGACCTACTCTCACATTACCATCTCCTCCCAGACCTCAAGCTTAAGAAGTTAATAGATGGCAACCAATTCGTCCACGCTCCAGCAT
>NW_017179001.1:14403-15951 GCF_001652005.2 Ceratina calcarata
GCCCACATTCATTCATCAACATTCATTCATTAGGAACGGGAAAAGGGTTAGTAGGAATAGTGACGCGTAGGAAAAGGTAAACTCATGATAGGTAAGTATAACATAGGGTACGGACAAAGAACCATCAAGAGGACTATAGGATTAGGGAACAGGACGGGAGAAAGGTAAGTATTGCACATCTAAGAGGTATGTGCAGGACACATTATGCATATACGCATCATGCGTGATCAATAAGTGTAGTTAGTTTGACAGATCCTAATTATAAGTGAGGTTAGGAAGCAAGCTTTATTCGAATGTACCCAGAGAAAAGGAATTAATAAATGGATAAAGTATTCACTGTTGTATAATCGTTCTCCTAATTTACAATGCGCTTAGGATATATTATAATTCACAAAGAATGATATTGGAAAAGTATAGGTTATGTATCTATTGTATCTGTAGGTGCCCCGTCGACAGGCGGCGGCACACTGAAATTCCCGCCATCAAACGTCATCTTGAAATTGGTTTTCGATTAGGCGCGTTATTCAAATAGAAGACAACTTCCGTTTCCAGACATTCGTTTTGTTCCTACTAAGCAACGCCAAAGAAACTTCGCATCAGTTGTCCTCGAGAACTCTTATCATACAGTCGCAAATAAGACTCAGATTGTAATTTAAATAAATCTTTTACTTGTTGAAGTTAATAAGTGTTAACTTCTACATATCTGCTTATAAGATGTGGCCAGTTAGCAAGCAGATCTTTACTTTGCCCATGCGCACAATGCTCTTACCATTGTGATTGTGATTGGATATTAAGAGCCAATCAAAGATAATCGGTCTTCCTATTCGTTTAACTATTTGTACGTCATGACGCTCGTCCAATGAGCATTAATTGAACTTGCGCAGAGAGCGTAATATTTTCATTGGTTTTCATGAACCAATAGAAAGCCATCCGACTCCCTATTGGGAGACAGGTAATGTGACGCAAAGCTTGCAGCCGGCGCGTGGTTCAAAGTCAGAGCTTCTAAGTTCGAGATAGATTATTCTATATAATTGCATTAATATAGATGCATAAATAAAAGCTGGAAAAACAACCGTTATCATTTGTTGCATTGGGAAGGGATTTGATAATGAACTAGAGCAAGAGAACATAACCTGGTTATTAGGTTAGACTTAAAGCACCTGCTGTTTTAGGCTGTCAACAGCTAAAGGCTGTACGGCGGTAGGACGATCATATGGTACACAAGGAAATCAGTATCGCTCTTGCCAGGTTCCCTCGGGAATAAAGTTCCCTTGTTAAGGGTATACAGGAGCGACGGGCCAACTCCGAATTGATCTTGGAAGCCTTGTGCGGAGAAACTAAGAAACTGCGAGTAAAGGACAGACTGATCCTTGTCTCTCTTGTATTGCTCTGTCTGAATTCGAGCTAAAAATCCTTTTCGGCCGTCTCGTGGCTATCGCGACAGAACGTAGCAACTTTAGACGGTGCCCGCGCTTAAAAATTAAAACAAATTTTTAAATCTGCCTGAAAAAATGTAGAAAAAGGGATATTTATGAATAAAGAAAATAT
>NW_017179001.1:18088-19992 GCF_001652005.2 Ceratina calcarata
ATGCAAATTGGAATATAACATTTATATATTAAGAAATACGAGGAATGACATGAATAATAGCATGTATCATAATAATAGCAATCAGTGATTTGTAAAAATTGAAACCTCGGATATGCGACGATATATCATCGTTGGCACTTTTCGCAAGTGTTGCGTACAACGATATATCGTGTATAAATCGACACTAAAAGGGTTAATATAACATTTTACTCGTTTCATTCTAACTCCGAGTAGTAACAACGATATAGGAAGCATTAGAGATATAGAGAGAGATGTTCATAGCGATCTTTCTTCGTTGGACAAAGAAAGAGCTCATTATCTGTCAAGTTTCTCTTTCTACCGTCCCGTCAGTTTGTCGGCCCGCTCACGTGGCTGTGTCTATTCTTATATGTGTATGTCTCAACATACTATAGCATGTATATATGTTCGTACATACTCTAGTATATTATAGTACTTGGAATTCCATGTTGGAATTCAAACGAATCAGATTTCGTGATTTTCTCTTAAACAGGATTATGAGGCGCTAAGGCAATATTTCCTTATACTTTTTTATGCAAACTATTCTTTGTAGAATCCCACACGTCCGTACAAGCCTCGATTTTCTAATTTCGCTTTGGAAACTTGAAAAAAAAACGCATTTTTGAAGAGAAATTTTTTTCTATCCATTTTTCTAAAAAAGGGCCTTATAGAGGCCTGGACATACGTTTTCCGAACAAGAATATCTAAATTTTATCGCATTTTTCTAAAAATTATGCCCAGAAAACGGTATAAAGCGTTTTCGTAGTTCCCCGTTTTTCCGCCAAGGGTACTAGTTTGACTCCTGTATACCCTTAAGAGGACAGAAACAGTCATAGTGCGGTATGTTACAGGTCATGTCTTTCAGATAGTTCATTATAGTAAGATAATGGTTCATTGTACAGCGACTGCGCAGACGGCAGCGAGCCTTCTGATTGGTCGTCACTGACAGATCGCGTATCAGACAGGCATTCATTAGTCAAAGAGCAGCGTGACGTCACAGAGATGCGAGTACTGCGATTGCGCATTATCAGGGGCCGGCGTGATTGGACAGAGAGCAATCAAGTATCATGGACTCTATCATTGGCTCCCCATGGCATACGTCACCTTGCCCTAGGCTCATCAGCCAATAGAAGTACTAAGATTTATCGGACACATGCGTACAGACCCAGTGTAACTTAGTATAGAAACTGCGTGTGTCTAAAATCTGTGTGTTATATATATATATAAATTATAAATAAAATAAATTGTAGAAGATAAGTAAGATGAGATAAAGTAAAATAAAATAAAATGAAGCAAGATAAATAATATGTAGTGAAATAGGGTTTCGTCAATTACTTATAAGATTAATAGTAAATTGTTGTATAGATAAAATGCGAGAACAGGAGCATTTACGGTAGAGTTACCAGTTTAAATATTCTAATACGGATTTTAGACTCGGTTGATGACATCGTACAATTCATGTCATTACAGCGAAGGGCAAAACCGGAGGTTACATGTCTGACATGCAAGCGATGCAGTTCACGGTATTGAATGATAGATGCATGATACGTTGCGTAGTGAAAAGTATTGGGATGCTATGAGAAATAAGGCTAACCTTGATCTTCCAAAGGTAGCAATACGCATGTGTTTCCGTTATCCCTTACGATATCTACAGAATAACCTTTTAAGGCTGAATGCCGATGTTATTGGAAAGATCTCACGGGATAGCACGACGAGGCCATGCCGCCACGATGCACACCACGAGATTGGTGCACTTATCGCGGAGAGCGTACTTAGTCGTGTCACTGCACTTTTATGATTAGACTATATAAGCTCGATTTTACCAGTATGAAAAGTACTATTTCATAACACGAGGCCGAAAAAGACCATTTTCGGCGCCTATAAAG
>NW_017179002.1:0-643 GCF_001652005.2 Ceratina calcarata
TTATTACATATTATTATTATTATCTAGAACCGAGTGCGAACATAATGTAAGTCTGCGTGACCCCCAGAGTTCCTGTTATAGCCATATGGCTCATACATTCTAAGAAGTGTAAGGGTTTTCTTATTTTCATATGTTCCCATAGCTATAATATGTATTATTGAAAAGAAAAATTAGTAAATATATGCTAGCAGCAAGTCGTTTTTTGGGACGATTACGCTTATCGGGGTGGACACGTGGGGAATGTGCGGTCTGGTTTTCAAGAGTTGCTGATATTCGGTGCATTGTGTCTATCAAACGACAAATACATTCTAAGTAGAAGTAGAAGCATCGATAACCGACGATTACCGGCGGAAGCGCGGAGAGTTGTACGATTCGAGCGGTACTCNCTGTTAGTGTGTAATAAAAGTATTCTCAGGGTCTGGCCACGGAGTGGGGAAAGAAATGAAACCTTCTGGTAAAAGGACTGTGAGGAACAGTACGGCACTTACCCCGAACGCTCCGAGGAGTACAAATCGTTCTAAATACCTAACATGTATATTAAGAGTTTCCTATGACTTAAAGAGTCACGTCGAATAATCTTATAAACCTTACTTATCTGTAAATATTATTTTTCCTAAAAGTTAATCGTTTCAAACACTGGACA
>NW_017179003.1:0-642 GCF_001652005.2 Ceratina calcarata
TAGGACATCTCATCTCTTCTAGCGTCACCGTGGCGCTTTCCATTTCTTGTTCTGGGTCGACCTGTTCGATCCCTTGTTCGCGCGGCGATGCTGCGCATCCGGTTACCCGCGGAGCTCGTTTCGTGCCCGTTGATGCACGTGACTCCTTAGTTTTGCTGCGTTTCCTTATTTCCTTTCCCGATTCTTTCGGTACTGCTGTTTCGTTTCTTTTTTTTATCTCATCTCTGGCGTGCATGTACGCCTCCCAGACTACCTTGTCCGTTTTCCATTGTCCACGTTTCGCGTCCTGATTCATAATCCTGTCCGTCATGTACCCCTGTTTATCCCTTACTTTAAAGGGGCCCCGGGCTTTCCGTGGGGTGCCGTTCCGCCCTCTTCTGGAGCTCCTCCTCACTCGTTTCCCGCCAACCCTGTTATGGCGGGGTCCTCTTCGATAGCTAACTCGGCCATCCCCATTCTCGCGATATTTTGCGGTGCGGTGTTATGCGCCCTCCTGCCTGCTTGATTCTCGTCTCTGCCGCGATTCCACTGCGCAGTATTGTTCGTTCGCGACGGATTACCGGGTCGTTCCCGGTTTGGTTCTCCGTCCGCAGCCCTTTGAGCATATTCGGGCCTCTCGCGAGCTTGTTCCACCGGTTGACC
>NW_017179004.1:0-642 GCF_001652005.2 Ceratina calcarata
ACTCAGCCTCCACTATGCATATACATATAATATATTCGGCAGTTTTCTCAGTTTTGTTCTAGCTCGAGCAAACAGCAACGTATCCGGCGACGGTGTATATCGCCACTATCTTGTCTCTCGCTCCTCTGTTCTTCTCTTTATTCCCTCGCCGGCTACCTCCGACTCTGTTTGGATAACGTTCCTCCGTTCTCCCATTCTGTTTCGCGCGGTCCGTCCCACTCTCGCCTGCTGCTCGCCTGTCTCGCTTTATTCCTCATCATGAGATTTATTCGCGACCCTGCCGAGCGGATATCTACGAGCAAAGGAAGTCCTTTATTTCTGCATGGCACGGCGCAGCGAGTCGTGCGCGCACGTGAATGCGGTTTTAACGTCCCTCCGGGACGCGTTTCTGTTCCACGGAACATGACCGGACCGGTGCGGTGTGGTGCTATGCGGTGGTTCGTTTTCTTTCATCCCACTGCGCTGGGTTCCGCCCGTTTTTCCTGCCCGCACGTTGTAATTGAGTAGTAAGTCCTGTTTAATTGTTACTGCAACCGTTAGCCGTTTAGGAAACTCATTGTAATCAATGATTTCTTTGAATGTCTTTTCGGGGTCGTTTCACAATTCCCAATGCAGCTGCAAGTTGAGAATTCTTAAGAGTCG
>NW_017179005.1:0-642 GCF_001652005.2 Ceratina calcarata
ATTAATTAACTTTCCAACGTATTTCTAAACTCGTAATTGATTTTCTTGGAACTTCTTTCTTAAATGTGATGAAATTTTGATTGAGAAAAGGAAGTTTTCCCAGAAACGAAGAAACAATTAATTTACGTTTGTTCCCCTTAATTACTATTTAAGATGGGAAAGGAGTGATAAATCGATTTGTGAAAGAACTAACTAGGAACAAGAGACAACAATAGAGGACATGAAGTATAGAGTAACGGTACCGGACTTAGTCGAAGCTGGGAAGACAATCGGCGGGTCGAATCTCGCGAAACCTTTTCAGGTACACAATGAAATCGTAACGTAGCTCCGTTACGTATTCTCCAGAGTCGGTGACGCGGGCTTGTCGGTTATTGTGTCTCGACTAGATTAGATACAACGCAGGCGGATCAGGAATCGTTTGACGAGCGGAACGAATCGAACAGAGAACCGGAGGCAAACAGAAACGTAACGAAAGAAAATAGACAGAGAATCCACTTCCTGGACTCTCAGCCTCTTTTATTTGCTCCTCGTTAATGCGTGTTTCCAAAAGAAACACTCGCTCGTACCATCCTTTAATTCCATTTCACATATTGACGCGACTATGGCACATGTCTGTGACTATTTTTTAAGGTTGTATGAACT
>NW_017179006.1:0-642 GCF_001652005.2 Ceratina calcarata
TGTAACCAAATTAATCAAGCAACTCACAAATGATTTAAACCCTCATAAAAACACCTTAAATAAATTGAATCAAGACAACAAAACGAAAAAAGGGAAACAAGAGACAGATCGAGGGAATAAGCATGAACGCCATTTAAAAAGAAAAAGAGGAAAAAATAAAAAGAGACCAGTACAAAAATCTTACGTACCAAACATTCTGCATCTGAGTCACTGATTTCCATTAGTGGCTATGCATAGATGGACTTAATCAGGAATGATTGCTTGAAAGCGCAAAGGCACGTAAGCCTTCCTTCTCCAATCTATATACCCATGACCGCTACACCAATATCGATCATCTACTGATCCTCATTAACTCCTGAAAATAACATACTATAAATGCATATGTACAATTGCAACTGACCCGAGCGACAATGCGCTTAACTAACCAACAATATGATACCAACCTACCCATTATACACATTGCATACCTTATCACACATATGGAGCGACGCGAGACCAATCACATAACTATCCCTTCAAAAATTCAAGATGAATGTTGAAGAATAAAAATCAGACAGCAAGAACTACCAAAAAGGAAGAAGAGAAAAAGAAAAAGAAAAAGAAGGAAGAGAAAATCATAAGAAAGAATACATACATAAACAC
>NW_017179007.1:0-642 GCF_001652005.2 Ceratina calcarata
TTTTTGTACTATAAAAATATTACCCAAACATTAATGTTGCAAAATTTTCTTTTCTTAACGTCATTTTGTTCTAAGTATTTAACGTCATTAATGCATATTCTCTTTTATTGCATATTATAACTAACATTAAAACGCGATTAAATGTACTAGTGATAGAACCTTAAACTGACCTCTCATTCCCAAAATTTGAATTTTCAAATTAAATATAAAAATTATTTTCACTGATATCACTGACTTTTATCAACGACGTAAGCCTTAGAAACACAATCGTTGATAGTCATATTGGTGACGTTAACAATCCAGAAAAACAAAAGCATTCATATTTTGAGACTGTTTACATTGCATGAAAAATAGTATTTGTGTCGTCTCAAATGTAGGGGATATTTAGTTGGCTACACTTAGGTAGATCTCCCTATAGAATTGGAGGCACAGATATTGCGAAATCGTAGCCAAATAACTACAGTTTAGAGTTTAATTAATGCAATAGTTGATACAATAATTTGTACAACGATTCATCTTTTGATTATTTTGATTAATGAAATAAATAATACATAGTTCTATTATTTTGGTCAATTTTGTGGTTAACATTGACATTTTGCTTTGTACTACCCCTTTAAGTGGATACCGGTTTCAGCCACTTAA
>NW_017179008.1:0-642 GCF_001652005.2 Ceratina calcarata
ATTTGTTCAACTACGTCTACACTATTCGACAAAACGTGTTAACAATCTCCTATTCGTAAAAAACTTAAAGTAACTGGCTCTTTTTTATTGATATTGGATCTCGAAATTAAGTATCCTTCGTACTTATTTTATGTTCAATTTTATTTATTAAGTACTCATAATTGGAAATTTGATACGTGCAAAGTTTAAAGCTTTCATCAAATCGATATCAGCTAGGAAGATTAATGTCACTATATTTTCGAGCTAATAATTGTAGCTATAACCAGAGTTATCGTTCAAGTCTACTTTGGTTTTCCAATAAAATTACACAACAACAGCTACCGCTAGAATTATGTCCTGTACGTTCTACGCCATTATGAATAATGAGATGCAAAATGTTTTATGAATTCGTTACGGTAACATAAAAGAAAAAATGTTATATTACATTATCATTATAGTACAAACGCAGCCTTGTTTTTCGACTTATGATTAATTAAAACGTAAAATTGATTACTTTATCACTTATTTTAGTAAATATTTTTGTAATTCATTACCCCTCACCCAGTTAACGGATGAATGTTGAGCGTGCTGAAAGAATTCTGTAACATTTTATTTCTCGATCGCACTACTTAATATCGATCAGCATACATAGCGGTGTACGTC
>NW_017179009.1:0-642 GCF_001652005.2 Ceratina calcarata
CATAATAGGTATATGTATTTAATTTATCATACCTCAAACGAGTCTGTTACAATGTAATTATATTTTATCAGACTACAAAATGTATTTATTACAAATGTCACGTTCTCTGTATTTATCGAGCTTGCCATGGGCACGAATCATAATAAATCGACTCTGAACGCAATTAGATCCGCTTGGTCGAGTTCTAAATGCGGAGACCCGTTCACCAGGCGCGTATAACTCCTGCGGAGGATCCTAGTGACCTCTAATAAGAGATCGAAGGATCCGCAGGAGGCCTTGAAACGCCGGTGAAGGGGATGACGATCTTCCTGCGATTTCGTCCTGCTACCCTGACCGCTGTCGCCGTCCTTCTTATTAATATGCTAATTTTACACGAGCATCCCAGCCTCGCCGTATGAAAATTACCAACGAACGAAATTACTCCTACCCTTACTTCACTCTTCACGAATTTCTGTTTGGGGGAAACCGACGTGCATGCTCGTCCAGGGTGTTTCAAGCTCGCGGGCACGTGTAACACGAAACACCTTCGACCAGGGTAGCATAGACGCGAGTATAGTCGTCTCATCCCCTGTGGAATCTCTCCTCTTTCGTCGTTTGCCAACAGAAATGTTTAACTTGGATTCTTGGATTAAATGAATGACG
>NW_017179010.1:0-642 GCF_001652005.2 Ceratina calcarata
CTGTACGTTGGTTTAAAAAAATTCTGTAAATATATGATTTCTGTGCAATAAAGTATAGAAACCTGACTCATTTCTTCATCGTTATTTGAATAAAATTCGCCTGGCTCTGCAATAAACATCGCGTTCCATGAAATGAACGTTCGTATCCACGCGGATGCTCACGTATCGTTCGACGACGTAGTCGAGCTTCCAGTTCAGTGTACGCTCGTCGTGTTCAAAGTTACGGGCTATTTATCTCCGTATTTTTATTCCGGCCGGGGAACGCGATATTAAATTGCTCCTTTCGTGGCATCCACCACCTCCTCCTAGCAATCTTATTTCCTGTTTCTTCGCCAGGTTCGAAGCCGGTGCGTGTGTGGATACATTATTTGATGCAGTAACAGAAATGGGAAATAAGAACTTGGTTGGGAAGCACGAATATGGTAATAAATATGTAACGTGAAAATTTAAGGAAAAATTAATATTTCGAATTAGAATTAATTATATTATAGTTATGCATGTGTATTAGTATAGTTGATACTCCAATTTATTATTTAATATTGCTTCACGCGGTATTTAGATATCAATGTTATAAATTAATATAGTTTTTATGCGTTCCAAAACAATGCACAGTACATTGCACATATCGGATTTCCAATTAGG
>NW_017179011.1:0-642 GCF_001652005.2 Ceratina calcarata
TAATATTTTAATATATATCTATTTATTTTGGATTGAATCGGACTTGAGATAATGCAATTTGCACTATTCATTTGGCACTGTCAATCGGTCAGATGACGTAGGACGTTGCATGTGTGTCAGTATGAACCGCTTTTCTTCTTTTTAATTTAATTTAATTTACGAGACGTGTGCTCAGACTGCGTTGCACACTCTGTAGTTGTATATTTTCTTTAAGTTGCAAAATATTCTAACGTTTTCACCATTCATTATTCTCAATCGCGAACGCTTGTAATTTCACCGTAAAGGACCTCCAGAAATCAGGGGTTGCTTTGAGGCACCCAGCTTTTACATGCTTTTCGCTATACCTAGCAATTTCCACTTTGGCCCTGCTTTTCGTCGTGTCGCTCTAGTGGGAAAGGTCCTTAACCCTAATATTAGAATGTCTACAAGTCCTAGAATTCTTACTTTCGGTTTCTATTGTGTATCCTAAATAATATCCTCCAAGTTGACATTATTTCAACTTTAAAATATTCTTAAAACATGTATCAACAGTTATAAAAAATTACAAAATCCTCTCATTGTTGCATCTATATTTTTCACAATTAAAATAGAAATTTTGTCATTCAGCATAAGAATTCAATATGTAATAATTTTTTTAATAGC
>NW_017179012.1:0-3067 GCF_001652005.2 Ceratina calcarata
TGTTAATAGGTAATGATATGAACGATAAATTAGATGAACGCCCTCTATCCCACACAACTGTTCTTCCGTATAACTTTTTTTAATATTAGGCGTATCCATTTTCTCTGTTTTATTATCTAAACTAGGAGCGGCTCAAATTTTGTTAAATTTTATTTCAGGTTGCCAGCTTCACGTTGATGAAAAACGATTCTCACGTGCTTTGTGCAAAACATGTAAAAACCGTAAAGTCGCATCTGCGAAACCATTCCTCAAAACTAAGACACTAGGCAGTAAATTACCGAAGACAATATAAGATGTGCTTGAGCATTTAGTTCTATAACCAAGTCATCAGTACCATTTCCTTGATTAAGCAAATCTTAAGTTTAGACTGTGAATACATGTAATCTTAAGATTATCTTATTCGAATAAGACGAAGTTCATGAAGAAAGCAAATGCTTGAGCAACAATTCTGAATGCCGTTCATAATCTACTCATTAGGAAACTCGAATCCTGAACGCAATTCTACCCCAAACGCGATTTTATGCATTACACAATCTTACTCTCACATGAACGTGCCTTCATACACGAAACTTGAAATAAATAGCTTTTTAGCATTGACTTTTGCATTGTAGGCAGCAAGGTACGACGCAAATGCAAAGCATTTAGTGAACTTCGCAACTTTTATTGTTCATCATCTCGTATGGAGTTGAACAACCTACTAGTGTTTGCGTAGCTTGCGTCCTTTGTTGGAGTTAGCCTCGCAAATTATGTCAAATTATGAAATTTGCTGTTTGCCTCGACAGGCAATTGATGTGGAAAGAGTACCGTGCGGAATGACTCGGCTGGAGGCTTATCGGCTCGTTAAATCGAGTTTACTGGATTCATCGTATAATTCGGTACCCGGCCTCGAACGTGCCTGCTCGTGGTATTTACATAAACCGATAATTGTTAGACTGCACGCTGCGGTTTAGAGGAATTTAATAACGGCATTCCCATCGCTCGTTTCACGCTCTCGTTTCTTGTTTCCTTCGCATGACGGGTACACGAATTCTATATGAAAATGTTGAAAATTCTAAACGATTCATACCAATTTTTATAAAAATATTATCTCAAATGTGGCACATCTTTTTTTTTTATCGTCAGCAAGAAGTCATTTACTATCGTAAGTGAAAAAGTATTAAACACTTATCTCGATTTCTTCCCACATGGCAGAGCTGCAACTGGATGATCTTCAATTCAGTTGAACAATAATTGGTTATTGCTGTTTGATCTTTCGTTTGAATTTGGCTAATTTTCAATTAAAGTTATTTAACTAGTTTCATTACAAGAAAGTCGAATTAACGATTGAATTATTAATTCTTAATTAATGAATATTCAATTATCGATTGAAATTTAAAGAAATTTTGTGGACAACAGTTGTTAATGCGACAACTAAAAAATCTACAACCATGCCACATGATTTCGTTCGAATTGCTGAAACGAATCAAGGTAAGAAATAAAAATGAAATCCTGATTGACCGAATCACATTTCGTATGGTAGTTTATTACAATTTGTACAGATTACAAACCAGTATCTATATGTCCCGTTCTTCGTTAGACATGTTTAAAGGAGCGGATGTTGCATAGAATGGCGCTCATCACAGAACTAACGTTATCGCGCTCATTGTTAATTATAATAACATTAGTTTACCCTTGTACGTACGTTTATATATTCTTGACGCACTTAATGAACACGGGTCGCTAGACGTGTACGCAAAAAACTGGAAAATTTTACCTAAATATATGTACAGGGTGATTCTCAAAACACAACGATTTCAAATAATTCGTACAGCTAGTAACAATGAAACTGTGCCTTAAGAAGGAAAAAGCAAATACACTTTCCTCTAGGGGGACAAAATTCAAAACGAGTAATAAGTCTACGTTTTATTTTTTCAATGCTCGATCTGGCATCGATACAGCTGGATTTTATTATAATTTTGATGCGCCATAATAAAAAGAATTTTAATGTAGGTGGTGGTAATGTGCGTAGAGGTAATAAAGACGCTCGCGAATACTTTATTTATTTTCATCAACATATGCATAAAATTGCATGTTCTGTATAAAATGCAATCTTCTAGGGATGTAATAAATCAGTCGTAATAAATCTTTAAGATATGGTAATCATTGAGTCATGTGTGTCGGATTCGCGCGCGTCTTTATTACATCGTCATGTATAATTTTGCAATGCAAGCGGCTAGCGTAGCGCGAGGAGACTGGTGCCCATCTATGTATTAGCTACTTAAATCTAGAGAAAACGGGCCGTTAGCTGAACTCTGATTTTCACATCATTTTGATGCGTCAAAATAAAAACAAATTTAATGTATGTGGTGGTAATGTGCATAGGTTAAAATAGTTTTTATTTTGAAACGTCAAGATTAAATCAGAGAGAAACTGAGAGTGCTTATGGAGCCGTTTTGGCGTGCCCCATACTAGTGCTGCACCTTGCAGCCAACTGAGGAAGATGGTCCACCTTTAGCATAGCATGTAGCAGAACCAGCGGTACCATAACTTTTCCCTCGGCCGGAAAGTGGGGACGACGCGAACATGGTGGGGACCATAGCGCTGCGGAGAGCTTCGCGAACGCGCATGAGCACGCATGAGGGGAATAGTAGTGGGGATCGAAATACGGGCGAAAAACAGGGGAAGCGAGCCTCGAGGGAAAAGTTATGGCACCGCTGAGCAGAACCTTTGTAGGAGAAATCTACCCTGTTCGGTTCCACCGTAGCACAGGCCAGAATCAGGGCCAGGTCCACCGTAGCATATACACATTATAGGCAGTACCAGGCAGTATGAAGATGGGATATAGGAATATATATATATATGTCGAATGGGAATCGTTCGCTCGAGTGATAGCCGCAATAGCTTGGACGGACGAGCAAGTTCGCTGAAATACAGATGGACCGTTCATTTTGAAAGTCGTGCAAATCCATTTTCCCATATATGTTAATTATGTCAAGTCGGGAGATGTTTCTACTAATTTAACAATATGTAACTTGATTATATAAAAATACAAATTTTACTCGCAGAACCGCAGGTCAGGAAGTACACA
>NW_017179012.1:4208-14729 GCF_001652005.2 Ceratina calcarata
AACTATTATACCCTAAGTAGCTGGTTGCTGTAACGTTATCCTTTTTTAAGAGTGGTTCGAATCCCCAGTAACATTGATTAAAGAAAATTATTATTTAAAAATTTATTTGTATTATTGTGTACAAAAGTGTTTAGCAAAAAGAAATACGACTACCGAGGGAAGGAAATGTAAAAATACCCTATTTTTTCCAGTTTTTTCAGTGAAATGCGCCATAGTTAAAAAAGTTGAAAACCGATTTTTTTCGCGCGACAAAGTCTCTTATGATTCGAATTTTTACATTTCCTTCCCTCAGTAGTCGTATTTCTTTTTGCTAAACACTTTTGTACACAATAATACAAATAAATTTTTAAATAATAATTTTCTTTAATCAATGTTACTGGGGATTCGAACCACTCTTAAAAAAGGATAACGTTACAGCAACCAGCTACTTAGGGTATAATAGTTGGGTTGAGGCACGTCTACCATAAAAATATAAATGATGTCGAATCGTGACAATTTCTATATGAAATCAGCATTAATTTATGCATTTTTTATTTTTCACGACCAAACTACGCAACGAAAAGATCTGAAAAGATTCTCTAATTTCGAGTACCGTCTTACGAACATGTGCGAATTTTTTCAGATTTCTGGCTAAACCTTTATTAAGAGAAATATGGCAAAACCGCTAAATCTGATTAACCCCCATAAGTACCCTCCGGATTGAGACAGAGGGTTGAAAATTGGCACAAGACGTTTGCTTTGGACACTCTATCGAATGGCTTATTGCAAGTTGAATTTCCTTCAAGAGCACATTTTACCATCTTATCCGGCTTTTTATTTCTTCATTGTTATTGCAACCTGCAACTTAAAAAACATTTTCCGTTGTAGTAGATTCCCTCTGCCCCATTCAATGTGCATACATCGACTATGTAAATTGTCGAATAAACAAAAAAAAGTGAAGTGCCTGGGTTTCGAACACACGGAGCTTCGAAGGCTCCGAGCCGAGCCTGGAAGACTTCGAACCTCGAGGAGAGGAGACCGTGATTTTCAGATGCGCTCGATTCACGCAATCAGCACCGAAGTTTCCGACCTTCTTTCCGAAGATGTCCGAAGACGGCCGAATTTAAAATTCGCTTCACTGACGCATCAGCACGCACACAAATTTCATCCACTCGGCTAAAAGTGTCGATTTAAGACGCGGCCGCGGACCGATGTTTATAATAAAAAATTATTGAATAAATGTCGAATTTCATATTAAATCTGTCTTGCGTTTAATTTCATTACCCTGTGTACTTCCTGACCTGCGGTTCTGCGAGTAAAATTTGTATTTTTATATAATCAAGTTACATATTGTTAAATTAGTAGAAACATCTCCCGACTTGACATAATTAACTTGCTCGTCCGTCCAAGCTACCGCGGCTATCACTCGAGCGAACGATTCCCATTCCCATTCGACATATATATATATTCCTATATCCCATCTTCATACTGCCTGGTACTGCCTATAATGTGTATATGCTACGGTGGACCTGGAGGTTCTTATCTCTGCTACGGTGGAACCGAACAGGGTAGATTTCTCCTAAAGGTTCTGCTACATGCTAAAGGTGGACCATCTTCCCCAGTTGGCCGCAAGGTGCAGCACTTTCGAAGCGGTCTTACGAGAGAACAAAGGCATGAGCACTCTCAGTTTCTCTCTGATTAAATCAAAATCTAGAAGTATCAATGCCAGATTGAGCATTGAAAAAGCAAGATATAGACTTGTTACACGTTTGAATTTTGTCTTCCTAGGGGAACCTAATACAAGCCTGAGCTGGCTCAATTTCATTGTTACTAGCTGTGAGATATTCGTTGTAACGACAAAAATTTTTAAGTAAATGATGCATGGCTTCCAGAGGGATAAGCAGTGCTGTGACCTGTTTTAGGATCGAATTTATAGTCGTTTCGCAATTTTCAGTTCTTAGTTCTCAGTTCTCAATTCTTAATCTCAGTTCTCAACTGCTTGTTGCATATCTGCGTATTTCGTGATACATGATTGATGAAAATGGAACATTATGACTGAGAACTGAGAAACGATTATAAATTCCAGCCATAAGGATTACCTTCAGATTTTCAAATTGACTGCTCAATACTGTTTCTCAAATTTCCATGATCGACCGAAGGTCATTATTATCTTACCAGTCATTCGAAGTCGTCATGTCACGAGATTCACCTTATATATAAGAAGTCCAACAACAACGACAATAACAATCATCAACAACCAGTATGGATGAAAATGAGAAATGAAGCTGGGAACGAACGACTGATAAACACAAATGCTTATATTCCTAGGACGTACATCGCGTGCAGAAGGCTACAACTTAAGAGAGGTATTATCCTTTCATTCTCTGGCAGATCCAATTTCCATTTCGCTATTTTCTCCCAACTTAATCGCGTTTTACTACATGCACGCGTTCGAGTTCACGATATTTTTCATCTTTACATCGTATATCTAGTCTAAGAAAAAACAACACGATCGAAGAAACGCGTCATAGCTCGGCTCGTCACAAGGCTTTCCACCGGCAAATAGCTACTAACGCGCGCGTTGCATTGCTTGAAAAATGAAATGACGCCTGAGCGATTATTACTCTCACTAGCTATTCACGCTCGATATCGATACTCTTTTGCTCCGGTTCTGATTTCCCGATTAACGTACAGGCTATTCTGAATAAAACTCAATTGTCATTTGAACTATCTACTTCATACATAGTAACATAGATAACTGGAAGCCCTAGACTACTAGGTTTTACATGGACGATGTTTCATTTCTTCTTCTTAGTTTTGTTGTCTTATTTAATCAAACGGTGGTAGCAGTAGTCTGACGATCGCGTACTGGCTACCTGTTGGTGGCAGTTATCGTCATCGATGCAGAGAGCAGGAACAGGATGGCAGTTAGGCTGAGAATCGTCATCATCAAGATAGTCCAGGTGGAACTCAATCCAGCAGAGCTGTTGGCAACTGTAACAAAAGATAAACAGAGTTAAAAGTTCATGATTTTAAATGTCACTTTGTGACGTATGTATTATTTATAATCTTATCAATGGGCATTTATGTTTCTAATTTCACTTTCTAGTCCTTTCTTGACAATTTTTTTGCAAAGCCAATATACTGTTTTGTATTAGCTTTTTGCACACATATTTTGTTTGAGTAGCCGGGAAAAAAATAAGTGAAACCACTGTATTACTTTAAACTTTGATTTATACACTGTATTTTTATTTGTCTGAATTCCTTGGACTGAACTGAATGTAAATATAATGATGAAATCTGAAAATAATGATAATTCAAAATGAGAATTTCTTAACTAGCGGTGTATCTATAAAAGAAACGAGGGTTTATTTACTATTCAGAAAATGAATAATCGCTCTCAATTTACTTGGAATATATGATTACTCAGACTAGCGGGTTTTCTCAGAGTCCGGATTGCGGGTTGCCTATCTTTCAGAATTGCGGGTTTACTGGGTTCTGAAAGATTTAACTGAACAGGCAGAATTTGGGGTTCATAAAGTTGTGCTTGTTGATTAGCTGGTTTTCTAAAAGGAAATCAACAAGCGCGGGTTCTACTTATAACTTTGTGTAAACTAAATGCGGAGAACACTCACTTATGAACATACAGCGTCACGTGAAACTCTTTTCACTCTCTATGTATCCCTTTGTGGTTCTTGAACAAAGAGGAGAAAATCATTCTATTCGAATTGTACGTTCGTATCGTTCGACTAGCGAAAGCGGACTGACTCTGCTCTGCCTTTTTACTACACAAAGCATGCATGCAAGTTCCGACTGGACCAAGTATGACCTCATGAGTTTAGGTCTTAGATGGTTGGATATACAGAACATCCGGTGATAAGATAGTCTTATACTCAGTAAGCGTTGAAATATTACATTGAATGTAATCTACTGAGTTTTATTCGTAGAAAATACAGGATTCTTACTTATGATTAAACACATTTTCCTACTATCGTGCGCAAAGTTCGAGTTTGCGCACTAAAATGCGTGCGCAAAGTACCACTTTCCCGCACGCTGAGAAGAGCGTGCAGAGTCGTCAATTTGTTCAAATATATCGCGCTTAGCCAAGAAATTTCTAATTGATTTTGTCTATCGTCTTATGTCTAAATGTTTAATCAATATTCATTCATTAACTGTCTAATTTCCATAACGGATTGTGCGTTAGTTCTGTTCATTGATATAATTTGATTTGTAGTGTTCTTGTGCGGTGGTTAAATAAAAAGAAAAGTTCAAGTTCAAAAGTGTGGGAATGTAAGGATGCATGAGTGTAAGGATGTGTGTGGCCACGTGTCGTCGGGAGGCGCGTGGAGGACCCGCGGAGGTCAGCGGAAGCGGATTATCGGCAACTATCCGAGCGGAGTCGATATTGTTTATAAAATGTTTCGAGCTCCGCGGATGGTGTCGATGATCAAGGGCCGCCGCGAGCCGTTGGGACTCCACGTGTCCGTTTGGCGGCAACGTTAGCGGTATGATAGGAAAATTGACGAATATGTGAAGAATGTGTGAGGAGTGTGTGGTGTGTGGTGTGTGAAATATAAGGGGCTGAATCCGAAGCTTGAGAGGTCAATCGTGAACCGAGCGAATCAGTGTGAAGACGTTGAATAAAGATTTTTGTTAAAAGTAGTAAACTCTGATCGTTTTCCCATCCAGTGGAAGGGATACCTTGAAATCCCCTTTCCCATAAAAGTATTATTCAAATATTAATTTCAAAAGAAAAATGTCGAAGACAATGAGTACTCATGCTAGTGGTAGTAAAGACGATGATGTGCCACCTGAAATGCTTGCAGCAGCAAAAGAAATCGCCTTCAATTCGTTGCCCAATATTTCCAAACGAAAATATACAATAGTATATAATGAATTCAAAAAGTGGCGTAGTACAAAAAATACAAATTCGTTCGCCGAAGCTGTGTTATTAGTATACTTCAACGAAATAGGTTCTAAGTTTGCTGCATCGACACTGTGGTCAAAGTATTCCATGCTGAAAGCGACAATCAAAGCGTATGATGGCATTGATATAAGTAAATATCCACAATTAATAGGATTTTTAAAGAAAAAGAATTCGGGATATAAGCCAAAAAAATCAAAAGTATTAACAACAGCTGACGTGTCGAAGTTTCTCGAAGAAGCACCCGATGCAGAATATCTTGGCATGAAGGTATTTATTTTATATGTGCATATGTATTAATTAATGTATAGTGACATTTTTTGTGAATTAAAAACTTGTAATCATTTCTTTTATAGGCATTACTGGTTATAGGACTTTCTGGTGCATGCAGAAGAGAGGAATTAACAAATTTATGTACAGAAGACGTACAAGACCATGGTACATTTTTATCCATAACACTACAAAAAACAAAAACTAAAATTACTAGAACATTTACGGTAGTTGGCGAATTTTATACAATAATTAAAAAATATATGGAAAGAAGGCCAAATAATTCAAAAACAAACAGATTTTTTTTAAAATATAGAGCAGGGAGATGTGTTTTACAGCCACTTGGCATTAACAAGATTGGTAGTGTACCTCAGGAAATAGCCAAATATCTTAAACTAGAAAATCCTGAGCTGTATACAGGACATACATTTAGGAGATCATCCGCCACGATACTTGTTGACGCGGGAGGAGATATTACGGATTTGAAAAGACACGGTGGGTGGAAATCGAATACAGTTGCGGAAGGGTATATTGAAGAATCGATTTCAAATAAAAAAGCGATCGGCCATCGCATTGAAAGCGCAATACCCTCAAGGTCAATGAGTTCAAAGCGTTTAAAGCTCGATGGAAATATAATAACTGAATCAATAGTAAATAATGAAGAAACAAATATGTCTAGAGAGAATAACACGGATGAAAATAATATAAATATTCTTAATGTTGAACAAAATGAAAATTCTGATTTATTAAAAAATATGGACATAAATGTGACCGATTTAGATAATTTAAAAAACGTTCAATTTATTAATTGTAATGTTACGATTAATATTAATAATAATAAAAAAATGTGAAATATAAATTTGTAACAAGACTTTCAAATTATCATTTTTCCATTCGGGGGGGCTTCGCCCCCCCGAACCCCCCCTTCCGCGCCCGAGCACTCCCCTTCCCCGTCCTCGCGACACCGCTTTACGCACTTCGTAGGAAAAATAGTATACGATACGCGTGCCCTGCGTAGGTGTACTCACACTCGCTCTTTTGGCGCCCTCGCTTCGCTCGGGCGCCAAACTCCGCTCGTGCGCGAATCACCTACTTTGCGCACTTGTATCGTAATGTACTATTACTGAAGTTCCAATTACACTTTATATTTTGTTAATGTGAAAGGGCGTCTCTGGATTAAACGATCAACCTTCATCAGTTATTCTATTAATAGAAATAAGAATATGTTATATAAACATAGACCTGTAAATGCTTTATTTTCGATAAAAATTCGAAGTCTAACGATTAGATTATTATTACTAAACTTACCAACAATTTTTATACATAAATGTTCCATATTTATATTTTTTACATTTGAGTACAATTCAGTGATGGCGTTCGTACTTTAGTTTGGTACGAGTTTAAATAATAATTACAACTTTAGCAATGTGACCTAACAAATTTTGTTCTTTCTTTAATTTCCTACAAAAAAATAAAAAATTTATGATTGGTCATTTGACCGGCGCATAGTAAGTTCAGTGTTATACAATATTGAATATTGTAGTATCGTAGTTTTAGGGAACCTTAGTTTTAAGAATCGTATGTAGAGAGTTTCGCAGTCCGTTATAAGGGCAAGCGGCCGATGTGTCATCAACGGTTCCAAGAGCGAGATGGGAAAGGGACGAGAGAACGATTGGGAGAGATCGAGCAGGTCAGAGCGTGTCGAGCGCAGGGTTCTCATAATTTATCCCGCACGGCTCGCTTCCCCTCTTTTTCGCCCGTATTTCGATCCCCACTACTATTCTCCTCATGCGCCTTCGCTGACCATGCCTAGCATACCTCCATCAAGTACCAGTCCCCACCATGGTCGCGTCGCCCCCACTTTCCGGCCGAGGGATAAATTATGAGAACCCTGGTCGAGCGCAGAGATACCAGGTTGAGGACGGGAGCCACCGAGCTTGGAGCACACGGATACAGTGCAATAGTGTGCGTAAGTGGAGGGGCAGATTCTCGGTGACTCCCGTCCTCAACTTGGCATCTCTGGTCGACCGTACTGTGAGTCTGTGAGAGTTCGTACAAAGAAAGCTTACTTTTAAGACAATTTTTCACAGTTTATTGTCTATTAGTATGTTATCTACCGTCTATTTCTAAATAAAACTATTACAATATGAAAGGACTATAGGTACAAGGTAATTTATTATTGTTAATTTTTGTACATAAGAATATATTTCAAAAGCTCGTGTATGCATTTTTTGCTTTGAATAAAAGTTGCGAACGTGTGTGTATGCCAGATTTCCGGTAATCTAGTTTCAATTGAAGCGCAACATGGCGCGTTTCATAGATTTTCCGAAGGTACAAATCCCCTAATATTTAATAAAGCTTGTACTCTGCGTTCTACCAATCACATGCAAATTTGAGGATTCATTCGAGATAGACTCATTACTTTATTCAATACAGTTCTTAAAATAACCGTGAAAATTAAGTTAGGTTAGGTTAGGTTGTACGATTTATGGCACGGAGTTTACCTGCGTACGATGTCTCTACGGCTACAGCAAAGGACAATACAGACGCCGACAGTTGGTAGCTGCCAATCGCGGAAGTAACGAGTGTTTAATACGTGGAGTATGTTGTAAATATGATGTCGTAGTCCCGGAGGGTTACAGAAAATGTACTACTTTCCGATTAAAAATATCTGTATTTGTAGACTCAAAGAATTCGACTACTCTCCGTGGTTCTCATAGGAATCTGACTTTCGGGGGTGTTCGGTTTAGGGTAAGCGCGGAAAAATCTGGTGGGGAAAAACATAGGGAGAGGAAAAATGGCAAGAAAGAACAAGGAAGTGAGTTTTTCGGTTGGAGGGGCCTTGGGACCCAAGGATAAGCTGTTTCACGATAGAAAGGAGTTTGACAGAAAATGACCGTTGCAGGGTTGGAATGGTTAACAGATGTTGAGGATAAGGTGCAGAGGAAAACTTAATGACAGGAAAAGAGAAAGTTTGGAAAGTATCTAACAATGACAAAGACTCGAAGGTTGGGTTTCTTTCAAGGATGCTAAACACATTTTCACTAATGAATTTGGCCATCGGTTGGAGAACGGATAAGTAGGCACCGAGTTGTGCACCTCAACTCAACGATGGAGCCCGAAAAACCCAATAGAAACTATTACGAGATGATCCAGTGTTCGCCTAATGTGTCGGGAACGCGGATATGATTATCCGCCGATGCCGATACAAAGAGCGTCAGCCCGAACGGGTCGCGCCCTTCGCGCATCGTATAGTTCACGCGCCACGCGGACAGTGAATATGCAGTGAAGTTCATTTTGTGAATGAAAAACAATCGGCTCCTTTCGGAGACGTTCAATGTTACTGTGCAGGAACAACAGTGTAAGTGTTTGAAAATTTTTAAGTGAAGCGTGACAGTGGTGTAATGAGGTTAAGTTGGTGTATAAAAATCAATCGGCTCCTTTGAAAGACGTGTATTGATAGAACGTAGAAGCAACAATCTCAGTGTGTTAAAATGTTTAAGTGTAGAGTGACAGTGATCGTGCAGGGTTCCTTCCTTGGACAGAAGATCAACTGTGGCCTACCTGCGAGCGGCAAAGACGCTGACCCATTGACCGTGACCCATCGTGAGTAGTTGCACTTGCGAATGAATGAGTAAGTCTAATCTCTACAGTTTTCGCATTTTCTTTTAAATTCAATATTTCCTGCGACTTGTTAAATCCTCATTTATCCTATCATCATCCACCAATTATGAACAATCTATCATTTCATCCCCATCCATTCTACGTGAATAACAATTAAGTATATTCATTGTTATTCATAATAACACACGAACAACAATTTCCTTGTATTGTTATTCATGTAGTTTATTAAACGCTTCGTACTGAGCGGAGCGCTTGTTCAGAAGCGTGAAAGGCCGGGCGGCCGGATCCGAGCCAACGCTCCCGAGTCGGAGCCCGCGTCAACCGAGCGCTCTGATTGGTCCATGTTTTTCGTTAATAACTCGGTAACCAAGCCTCATTCTGCATTTTGCCAAAGGAAATTATTGTTCAGGAAGACCCTCCCAATCTGCCATTTTCGGCTGTTACATCCTTTACGGAACACCCTGCATATTTAGATGAGATGCTTAGGTGGATACGAAATTCTTTATGGTGTGTGTAATATAAATCTTTCGATTATCCAAACTAAATAGAATTAGTTTGTATGATCAAGGTTCTATTATATTGTATAGAATAAAAGAAAATCTATAATATATAATATTATATAGAATAATGAAACTCTGTGATATATTGTATACAATTTTCTAGATCCGACGTAGGAACTACGTTATTGCTGGACTGTTTTTAAGTCGCAGTTTGTCTTACGAAGATTCTCGCCAGGGTAGAGAAATTGCATTAAGAGCAACGGCGGTCATGACGATTAAATTTGCCAGGAACAAAAAGAAAAGAAACAACCACAGGAGCAACTCGGCGAACCAGCCAGCCAGCCAGCCGGTTAGCCAGCTCGCGAAGAAAGCAAATTACCTACCCAACCTTATTCTTAAGGGAATGTTCCCTATGATGAAAACAATTTAGCGAAGTACTGTACCGGAATTGCCAATAATTCGATTGATTGTTGTATTTGGAAAGAGATGACACAATAAAATAGGCAGTAAAGGCTAAATATAATATACAGTATATTCAATATTCATTATACTCTCTATAAATATGGCACTATGATATAATATAGTATCGATAGTGGAAATATAATATATTGATTAAATAATTCAAAGAAATTATAGAAATGTTGTGATTATTAAATAAGGCACATAATTACTAGAAGTAAAAATAATGACTTTAGCTCACCCACAAATGAAAGAAATGCTGTAGTATTCTCGCGAACGATTCAGCTACCACAACCGATAACTGACAACTGAATACTGAGCTTCGAGCAGCAGTAAAACACGATCACGCTTGCAAAATCAGTAGTGCCAAAACTTTACACTGTTCCTAATTGCTCCAGTTAACAAAAGAACGCTGACACTTCTCACACTCGACTGCTTGTTGTCATTAGTACCGATATTATCGATGTGCGTCGAACTACATGCTTCAACAAAAACGAAAAATAGTTCTGTGTATATTTTTTCTATTAAAATCTGTAGATGTTTATGCAAAATAAAATATTTGTGTTGTCAATTTAAATAAATGAAATTTAGTTTGAAAATCTTTTGTTGTTTTTTAGAAATAATGATGTGTACTATACATTTTATGTTGTTCAGAGTTTTGTATTCTTTATAAACATCTAATTTTTCAGTAAATACACAAAATTCGCAGTCTTATTATAATTTATGGAAATAACTATACAGCTTGTTTGTGCATTTTAATTTGCC
>NW_017179012.1:16412-18622 GCF_001652005.2 Ceratina calcarata
GTCGTTGGAGATTGTCAATTGTTTCAATTATTTTATTTTCGTGCTGCAATTTAAGATTATCGACTCGTTGTTCGAGCGTAAGGTATTCGTCTCGTTCGTCGAAGATACTGTTGGGTTCGTAGCCTAATTGCAATTCGAAGGGTGTATATCCCGTGTTTCGATTTATCGTGCAATTGTAATTAAGCATGGCTTTTGGCAGGAGGAGATCCCATGGATTTTCCGCGGTCTGGTAACATCTAATGTATTCCTTTAAAATAACGTGCGATCTTTCGTTCTTTCCGTTTGATTGGGGATGATAGACAGAAGTAAGGACATGCTTTGTTTTCATAAGGCTACAAAATTCTGTGAATTCCTCCGATGTGAATTCTTTCGCGTTATCAGTTAAAATTTCTTTGGGTTTCCCGAATATACGTAGCCACGAAGCCCAGACGGCTTGTATGATGGCTGCAGTAGATTTGTCTGTTAAGGGTTCGCACATAAGGTACCGCGTCAGGTAGTTCTGGATTACCAGTATGTACCTGCTTTTCCGTGGGCTCTCGTCTAATGGCCCTACGATATCCAGCGAGATCTTATCGTTAGGTTTCTCGGGGATGTCAGTCGCCTGCGGTACGTACGTCTGTCGTTTGGTATCTTTGTTTCTCTGACACGTGTCGCACTGCTTTATGTATCTTTTAACGTCGCACGTAATATTTGGCCATTCGTATTGTTTGCGGATTTTCTGTAGTGTCTTATCATAGGCATAGTGCCCACCGAATAATGAATCGTGCGCGAGCTTAATTACTTTCCTGGTGTTACGAGGGAGAACCGTGCCAAGGGCCCGACGGTTGACCGAGTCAGACGACTCAGTCGGGTGTAATTAGGGAAAGACAAAAACGCACAGACGGCCCTAATCTAACACTGTGTGTTAGCCTCGGTAGCTGTAGGACGTGGATGACTAGGGAGTGTCAGTCTCCTTTAGCCACTAATGTAATTGGGTCAGTATGACTGGGTCAGTCCTGGTTTAAAGGAAGGGTAAAGACGCGCAGACGATCCTAATCTAACACTGTGTGTTAGCTTCGGTTGCCGCAGGACGTGGACGACTAGGGAGAGTCAGTCCCCTTTAGCCACTTATGTTTAAAACATAGAAATTATTAACTAAAACATTTTATTTAATCATGCATAAAGGTATGCATTATTATCGAATAAATATAATACGTAGAATAAAGTAATGAAAAAAATGGATAATCTAGTACGGTAATACTAGTAAAGTAGGAAGATGGAAACAACAATATCTTGTTATCAATAGATACTTTTATCCATGTTATTCATCGTCACTTTCTACTACACAATTACGACAAACTCGTTTTCTTACTCGTAAAGAGTCATTTTGATGATACCTGATTTACTTGGGTTAATAAGTCTTTAGAACGAGTCACACAAGTTCTCAAATCTATTTGGAAATTTTTAGTTCGCTCCACATTCGAATGCTTTTCAATGAAATATTGTCCCAACATATCTGTCAGGTGTAACCCTTCGCTAATGAAACTTGCAGAAGTGCCTTCATGATTATTATTGTTGCCTCGATGAGAATCTAATTGTAAGAAGCCTTCAATTAACCTTCCTTGTCAGAAACAGCATTAATTATTTGACGAATTCAGGACATTTCATTTCCTTCGGGGCAACAAACAGTCAGACACGGTTTACGATATGGTCATTTGCTGCATCGAACTAACAATTTTATTCTTTTAGAATCACGTCGAAATCGAGCTGAGCATTTGTTGTCCTGAGCTCTTTATTTCTTCAATATCGATAAATCCTAAATTTTCAAACACTTAGTCGTCAACTGCATTTGCTGAGCGGACAATAATCGAATATTGATGCTATGTTATGGTACACACAACACAGCGGCGGAGAACCGTGCCAAAGGCCCGACGGTTGACCGAGTCAGACGACTCTGTCGGGTGTAATTAGGGAAAGACAAAAACGCACAGACGGCCCTAATCTAACACTGTGTGTTAGCCTCGGTAGCTGTAGGACGTGGATGACTAGGGAGTGTCAGTCTCCTTTAGCCACTAATGTAATTGGGTCAGTATGACTGGGTCAGTCCTGGTTTAAAGGAAGGGTAAAGACGCGCAGACGATCCTAATCTAACACTGTGTGTTAGCTTCGGTTGCCGCAGGACGTGGACGACTAGGGAGAGTCAGTCCCCTTTAGCCACTTATGTTTAAAAC
>NW_017179012.1:19841-22091 GCF_001652005.2 Ceratina calcarata
GTGCAGGTCGCACTCACAAGGTGCTGTATTCACCAACGCTGGAGCCGCCGTGGTGTATCCTACACCGAGATGCGTTACTCTCCAGCGATTGGGGTCCACACGGTTGAACGTCCGACGCGTAGTCCACCGGGCAGGTCACACTCCCAATGGTGATGTATTCACCAAGGCTGGGGTCCACCTTGGTATTCTTCACAAGGCAGGTCACACTCGTAATGGTGATGTATTCACCAGCTCTTGGGGTCCGCACGGTGGAAAACTCGACACGTGGAACTCGACTCGGTATGAATCGTCGCTCAAGTTCAAACTTCGGCACTATTAACTCCGACACGGGAAACAAACGCCGATTATTCTTAACGCTTCGATTCGATACCCTCAACACGGGAATACTCGAGATCGAAACTGAACCGACTCCGAAACTCCGAAAGAGGAATTAATCGCGCCGCACTTCTAATCACGGGAGAAAACCGATTCGCGGAAGTCCTCGTTCTCTAATGACAGGAATGATTGATAAGCAATCCTCTGTCACGGAAACAGTCAGTACGCGGAACACTTAAATCCGCGGAAACCTCAAAACGGAATCACTCGTGACGAACTCCTCGATCACGGAAATCTCCAAACGGAACGATCGTCTTGCCGAAATCGACCGTTACCTCGGTCATCGCGAGGTGGGAATCGCGAGGTATCTCTGTCTCGCTCGCGCTCAGGTGACACGTCACGCGTGTGTCTTCGTACTCCGTCGCGCTCTACCCGATTCGAACTTTTTCCGATTGCGAAATCTAAACATCGCGACCATTAAAACCATGATGTAAAAACATAAGGTGTGTTCTTCCGGCGTGTTCAAATGTGTCGCTGTTTGCGCCTTCCACTCATCGGCCATATTGGAAGTACGATGATCTATTGTTTATTTCAAACACGCATATATGTTACTCTCCGAGAACCTAATTTTTGACATGTTTACGATTTTAAAATTCGCTCTGTTTTAATATGAAGTGTGATTGGTTAGAAATCCAAAATGGCCAACGAGTGGAAGTGTCCGTGTACAGATGTATGTTCAAATGGATGCGCAAGAACACACCTTATGTTTTTACATCATGGTTTCCCCTAGGGGGACAAAATTCAAAACGAGTAATAAGTCTACAGATTATTTTTTTGATGCTTCATCTGACATCGATACTGTTGGATTCTATTATAATTTTGACGCGCCAAAATAAAAAGAATTTTAATGTAGGTGGTGGTAATGTGCGTACGTTAACATTATTTTTATTTTGACGCATCAAAATTATGTTAAAATCTAACAATATCAATACGAGATTGAGCATTGAAAAAATAAAATGTTGATTTATTACTCGTTTTGAATTTTGTCCCCCTAGGGGAAACTAACACATGCACGTAGCTGGCTCAATTTCGTTGTTACTAGCTGTACATTTTGCATCAAGTAAATATTAACTTCACTGTCTTTTCTTTTGCATTAGAAGAGTGTAAACTTTGAGCATGTTAGAACAAGCTTCACGTTGCTGTTTGTTTTGTAGGAATAGAAATGTTAAATTGTATATAGTGATATTCACATTATTAATATTCACATCATTGATATCTCCTAAACTGTACGGCTAGGCTTCTTAAAATTATACCTACTGGTAGAAATCCTAAGAAAAGTATTTTACTGGACTACTACCTTATATTAGGTTGGGGAAAAAGAAATCCATTATTTTTGCGTGAACTTCAAGACTTTATTTAACATGTTTGGGGTTATCCGATTTAGGTCAAATATGCGCCGTTTTGTTCTATAATTTGTTGCCATTTTAAAGGTAGCTTCATAATGCCTCTCTCATAGAAGCCTTGGTCCCTATTGGCGAAAAACTGTATTAATCGATTTTCACAATCTTCTCTTGATTCCAATTTCTTATCACTAAGGAAGTTTTGTAATGTAAGAAAAATATGGTAGTCGCTTGGTGCCAGGTCCGGACTATATGGTGGATGCATCAAAACTTCCCAACCAAGCTCCCGGAGTTTCTGGCGAGTCACTCTAGACGTGTGTGGCCTGGCGTTGTCCTGATGGAACACAACACCTCTCCTGTTGGCCAATTCTGGCCGTTTCTGATCAATCGCTAGCTTCAAACGGTCCAGTTGTTGACAGTAGAGATCAGAATTTAATGTTTGGCCATATGGAAGTAACTCATAGTAAATGATTCCTTTCCAGTCCCACCAAATGCACAGCAGAACCTTCCTGGCCGTTAGTCCTCGTTTGGCCAC
>NW_017179012.1:22732-24109 GCF_001652005.2 Ceratina calcarata
GCACGAGGCGGTTATCGCGCTCCTGCCCGCCTTGTATACTCGCGCTCTGATTCGTCGAGAGTTTTTGTTAATAACTCGACTACCACGCCTCGGACAACTTTTTTGCAAAGGAAAAAGTTGTTTAAAATCACCATGGCTCCACCCCATTTCAAGGCCAAACACTAGTTCTGGGACACCCTGTATAATGTTTCATATTTCAAAACTTTTAGCTTTCTAAAGAACGCAGTAAACGAATTATTCGTACTTAAAACACTCCGGTATTTAATTACATAAAATAACACCAAGAAAAAAATACATGCACGTTGAAAGAATTGAAATTCAGTTATTTCCCTGATACCTTTTCAACCATTGAAACCCTCAAAAAGCAATTTTCTAGAGTTGCACGGGAATTCGCCCGTCCCTTGCATTACTCGGGTGCGATACAAGGATCAGAAACTGAGAATGAAACGCAAAAACGTTCTAACAGGAGAAGCTAACGAAAAATAGAGGAGAATCACCTGTGCGCTCGACCAAATCCAATTAATCGAATATCGATCGTCGTGGATCCAGTCTCCCTCTATTTCTCGCTCTGTTGTCTATTTTGCTTTCCCTCAACAATACCACGGAATACTTGTTCATTACAGAAATGGTGACCCGTTTACCTGGATAAATCGTACACGATATCAGCATTATGAAAAGCCGGATATTTTGTACATCAGCGAACTTTATCGTATATGGAAAAGAAAGAACTAATACATTTTTATACCCGTGAGATGGTCGTGGGCCAAGAAAAAAGAACTATAAAGAAAGAAAAGTACTGGAGATAAAAATTGCCGCAAACTGAGAGTCTAGAGGAGAGGCGTACAGTTTGGGAGAATGATTCTCGACCCGTTTCTGACTGCGTTTTTTTCCCTTAGGGAGAATAGATCCGAAAATAATACAAAATCTATGCCTTGTTTGAATTATGTTTGATTAAATGCTAACAGATTTTCCATAATTACCCCGCAAAATATCTGAGAAATGATCTTTCTAACCAGGACCAAAGATACAAAAAATAATTTTTGACACTAATAACATAAAAAATTGTTAACTAATCAGTCTAAAATTTTACACGCACTTTTGTGCGTAGATGAGCATGACTTGCAGAACATTTCAAGTCCACAAGATCACTTATTTTCAAATAATGAAATAATAAAGAAATTAACGTTCCCTAGCCTTGGCGGCCATTTGCAAGCTAACTATTGCGCTTGCAGACTTTTTATATAAACCATTTCTGTAGGGAATTTAATAAGGAATAATAAATATCTGTTACACCTTGTTTAAAAAAGTAATACGTTAATTTTCAAATCGCCGCTCCGTATTTAATTTAATCTTCCGAAATAATAATATTCTCGGAAC
>NW_017179012.1:24683-32078 GCF_001652005.2 Ceratina calcarata
CTATTAGGTGAGTATAATTAGAACGTATTAAAAAAAAAAAAACTACATACCGTGAGCATTCAATGAAAATTGAGGTCACTGAATGAAACTACGTAGTTGATCTTCACTCTCTTAAAACTGTTCAAGCCTTTTATACGTACAGCCATGATGTAAAAACATAAGGTGTGTTCTTGCGCATCCATTTGAACATCCATCTGTACACGGACACTTCCACTCGTTGGCCATTTTGGATTTCTAACCAATCACACTTCATATTAAAACAGAGCGAATTTAAAAATCGTAAACATGTCAAAAATTAGGTTCTCGGAGAGTAATATATATGCGTGTTTGAAATAAACAATAGATCATCGTACTTCCAATATGGCCGATGAGTGGAAGGCGCAAACAGCGACACATTTGAACACGCCGGAAGAACACACCTTATGTTTTTACATCATGGTTTTAATGGTCGCGATGTTTAGATTTCGCAATCGGAAAAAGTTCGAATCGGGTAGAGCGCGACGGAGTACGAAGACACACGCGTGACGTGTCACCTGAGCGCGAGCGAGACAGAGATACCTCGCGATTCCCACCTCGCGATGACCGAGGTAACGGTCGATTTCGGCAAGACGATCGTTCCGTTTGGAGATTTCCGTGATCGAGGAGTTCGTCACGAGTGATTCCGTTTTGAGGTTTCCGCGGATTTAAGTGTTCCGCGTACTGACTGTTTCCGTGACAGAGGATTGCTTATCAATCATTCCTGTCATTAGAGAACGAGGACTTCCGCGAATCGGTTTTCTCCCGTGATTAGAAGTGCGGCGCGATTAATTCCTCTTTCGGAGTTTCGGAGTCGGTTCAGTTTCGATCTCGAGTATTCCCGTGTTGAGGGTATCGAATCGAAGCGTTAAGAATAATCGGCGTTTGTTTCCCGTGTCGGAGTTAATAGTGCCGAAGTTTGAACTTGAGCGACGATTCATACCGAGTCGAGTTCCACGTGTCGAGTTTTCCACCGTGCGGACCCCAAGAGCTGGTGAATACATCACCATTACGAGTGTGACCTGCCTTGTGAAGAATACCAAGGTGGACCCCAGCCTTGGTGAATACATCACCATTGGGAGTGTGACCTGCCCGGTGGACTACGCGTCGGACGTTCAACCGTGTGGACCCCAATCGCTGGAGAGTAACGCATCTCGGTGTAGGATACACCACGGCGGCTCCAGCGTTGGTGAATACAGCACCTTGTGAGTGCGACCTGCACGGCGAAGGACATACCGATTGGATTCGGATGTCCGCGACCGTTCGACCGACGGCTGTCTCCAACTAGAAGACGTACGTGAGGGAGCGGCCACCGTATTCGCGTGATTTCCGAATACGGGACGTGCTTAAGTCAGGTAACCCTGCACTTTCTGCTGCAGCTCAGCACTCAACGGGTCTCAGCCCAGTCGATAGAATTCGGTACCGTCTAGCGCTGGGACTTGAGGTCCTACAGAGGCCTCCATCCTTACAAAGTGTAACGAGGCGGTGAGTCAGAGCAGCAAAACGTTGAGAAATCATCGCGTACGATTCCGATCACTGTTCAGAGTAGTTCGAAAGACCGAAGTGGAGTGCGGACAGCCTCCGAATAATACAGTCCACTATAGCACGCTGTTGAGTTGATTCAGCGTGCGGCTCTTAAAGTTGTCGTGAGCCCGTATTTAGTTACTTGTATTTTTACAGCGATCGAAATAATCGGCGGCAAGAGCGAGAGAGCAGACGTCGCCGCTAGACTCGCGAAAGAAAGGATGAGGACACGTGGACGGCCCGCCGGACACAGTTAATTTCCGGCTATCCCGGACAAAAGGAGATCCTCCAGGAAGTTTAAATAAACCAGGTTTTTGTCTGATTTAATTTCTGATTCGATTGATTTACTTCAACACCCATTCTCCCGGCCGAACCCCGTTAGGGCCACCTATCCCTAACACACCTTTTCCATAAATAGCATAAAAATAGAGATATTTCACGAAAATTAAAAATTGTTTTACGTTATTGTTAAGAACAAAATAATTTACCTGAGTTGAGACTGCAGGTAACAAATACATGTCCTCAAGATGCGATTAAGACAAAAACTGATGATGATCTCATTTTGTTATGTTTGGTCGAGTTTTTCACTCTGACTGGACCGTTGGCTGTATTTAATGAGAGATAGTCGTTTAGAGTTTTTATTAAACTCAGAATTGGTCGGTCGTACTGGCAGCTACTTGGATGGTTGCCGGATGACGCAGCCGATGCGAGTTATTACAATGAACAACAAGCTCCTTCGTGAAATCTCGTTACACACATTGAAACTTCTCTTTCATTACTCATTACCTCGTCTAATCTGGATGTCACAATCTATTATGATCCTGTACCAATTTCTTTTTTTTAATCCGATCATATACTCTTGCTATAGCAGCCGCAGGACTAATTGAAAAAGCTGCTAGTTGTAGTAAACCTTAGAAAACAAACTAACTAGTTAAATGAATTTAATAATCTCATTTAAGGGTATACAGGAGCGACGAGCCAACTCCGAATTGATCTTGGGGACCTCGTATGGAGAAACTAAGAAACTCCGAGTAAAGGATTTTATGCCTATCCATTCCGACAAAATACAATTCATACAATATACGACAAAAGGCAATTCGGCCTTGGCATCTGGTAAGTGCAAGTCTGAGAACTGTCTCTTGTCATCGGTTCGAGTGTTCTGCACGTGAAGAATTTTTAAGGACGAGAAGGAAATGAAGGCCGGGTTTAGTTGAAAAATACAAATACATTTTCTCTAACGAACTCGTCCTCCGAGTGGGGACAGATTTTCTGGTAGAAAATCTTCGAGCGAGCGATCAGTTGGCTTCGTCTTGCGTCGCTAAACAGAACGGTGCGTGCCTTAAACAATACGGAATATTTTAATATGTTCGTTATTTACGCGTAAGTGAGTTATAATCCGAGAGAGGCAGTGGAATTGTTCCGCGAACAGTATTCCGATCGGAACTAAGAATTAAAATGAAATCGTGTATGCAAATTTTCAATTGCGAAGTGCAATGTGACAGTGGATTTGTAAAATGAAAAGTGGCAGTGAATTTGGAAAGTGTAAAAGTAACAATTTTTGTTTCGTGGAAATTTGCCAGTGGGAAAGTGACAATGATCGTGATGATAAGGAAAAAATCGTCGGATGCAGATAATTGACGTATTCCAAGCATCAGCTGCTACGAGTCTTGTGTACTATCTTCGAGTGCCGAAGGTCGACCCATTAACCCATTGACGTTCTTCTACGAGCAGGTGCACTGACCAACGAAGAAGTAAGTTCAACTCTGATACTTTTCACATTTTTCATAATTTTACCTATCCTGTAATTTGTAAAGTTGTTTGTTATTTCATTGAGCATGTTACATTTGTTCAGTGAACGTAAGTAACGACTAATCCCTTTCTTTCTTCTGATATTTGACCAATTTGTTAGTTCGTTTTTGCATGCAACATTTCTTTAATGCTATGCTCTCGTCAAAAACGCGACATACAGGCGCGGCAACGCACGAGGCGGTTATCGCGGTCCTGCCCACCTTGTATACTCGCGCTCTGATTGGGCGGGGATTTTTGTTAATAACTCAATAACCACGCCTCGGACAACTTTTTCGCAAAGGAAAAAGTTGTTTAAATTCACCTCAGCTCCTCCTCATTTTCGGGCATAAAGGGAGTTCTGGGACACCCGGTATATCCGCCGAATCCTAAGACAGCAGATTCAGTCTGGACTCGATACTAACTTACACTCAACCGAGCCTAGTTTCGTTACGAATCCTGAACACAACATAAATTGGTGTCAGAAGTGGGATAATCTGACATTCACCGACGTCGTCGAACTCCTGGTTGAAGAAAATTCCAGCACGTGTTGTGGATGACAACTCCAGTTGTTACGTCGCAAATAAGCTGTTCGCTTGACTTGCGTATTTCAATTTTCAATTAATAATAGGAAGGGGAATACTTGGGAGAATGGGTTTACGGGGAGGTAAAAAATAGTAAATAAAAATCGTAATTTTGGGATAAACCCCGAGGAACAAGACCTTGCAGCCAAAACCTCATAAAAGATATTTATTGCGTAATAAATTAGACAGATGATTTGTGTAATAAGGACGAATCGCTCGGAGTGACAAATGACATTGTAAAAGATTCGGAATATCTGATTTTCGTCAGTATTAAATAAGAAGGATTTGAATGAACCCCTTTCTTGGTCGTGAAGGCGACGCGTTTTATGGGATGAGAGAATCCCGTTGAATGCTCGGAACCAGGTTCCGTCGGAGTTTCCCGTGCAGGTAAACGTCCGGACGTTCAGAACGTCTGTTGTTCGATTTATTGGGAAGACAGAATCCCTGATCGTGGATCCGATCCGATTTATGGGACGACAGAGTCCCGTGTAATGTTCGGAACCAAGTTCCGTCGGAGTTTCCCATGCAGGGAAACGTCCGGACGTTCAGAACGTCTGTTTGGGAAGACAGAATCCCTGATCGCCGATGCGATCCGATTTATGGGAAGACAGAGTTCCCTGATCGCGAGTGCGATCAGATTTGTGGGACGGCAATGTTCCCTGATCGCGGATGCGATCCAATGTGTGGGAAGACAAAGTTCCCCTGATCGCGGATGCGGCGTAAGAATGTTTCGCGATCACAACACTTCCGCGGTAGGTCGATATACTGATATAAAACAAAACGACACTACTGTTATCACGCACTGCGTTACTCTTATTTCGAATTCCGTTGGAGCTCCGAGGAGCGAGATGTTGCCCCGAGCGCTCTTAATCTCGAACTGTATCCGATTCCTCTCGATTCCTCGTGACGACTGACTAAAAGCTATGCATTGCTAGGCCGAGAACACCCGCACGAGAGGGGATAATGTTTCAACAAAATACTCGCCATGTAGAGCGAAGGATAAATTTTTGAGTGGTTTATGACCTGCACATGTTTATACGAAGACCGATACGAGAAGACATTGCTGAACAAAAACCCTGCCTTGACTCGTATTTCGAAGCGTAGTGCTATTCACGGTGGTCTACGGCGCGAATCACTTGAAGCCAAAAAGATCTTTCGGTCGCGGTCAAATTGTTTCTTCCGCGATTAAACATACTCCCCCCGTTGCGAGAGGCCTGAACACCAGTTGTTAATCAGATTGTCGAATAAGAAGAGGATACTCATTCAAGAAGTCTACTACGGTGAATGTTGTCCAGGATTATTTTACAAATTTGACTAAATCTTCCTATACATTTCCATCACAATTCCTTAAAATAACAACCAATATGGCAAATCCCCGAAATTCAACAGTGGCGCAAAGCACGGAAATTAATAATTCCCTTGCACTTTCTTTGGAATTTCTAGTAAAATTTATACCAGAAACATTTGATGGTGACAGATACAAAATTCGTAGTTTTATTAAACAAATTGATGCTGTATTTGAGTTATCCAAACTAAATCAACATACACCATTATTACTATTCATCAGGAGTAGAATGACGGAAAAGCTCGCGAACAGATAGATATACACTGTAATTTGTCTACTTGGGCAGAGATTTCTGAATTATTGCTCAATTTATATTAAGACAGGAAGTCAATTGATCAGTTATTAGAAGAATTGAATTGTATGAAACAAGAATCGTATGAAAATGTATCTCAATTTTATCAGAGATTGGAAAATATGAATTCCAATGTATTAGGCGCGATTCACGGGATCGAGAGAGATCAAGCTACGTTAAATGGACAATTACTGATGACCAATGACATTACATTAAATCGATTTGTTCATCACACACACCCTGCGATTTCTCAGATGCTAAGATACAGAGAATTCACAAATATTAACAGTGCATTTACCGCTGCGTTAGCCGAAGAGAAAGCCTTGAGATTAACATATAAAACAAATATCAATAAATGTGGAAATTGTGGACGTACAAATCACACTACAATAAATATTGCGGTGGCTTGACAACTCGACCTGATCTTGTATGCACTTTCGGGCTGAATACATTTCTATTTGCATTACATGTTTCTTGTGTATTACAATCAGACTTTTCGACATCTGCATTTACATTTTTAGGTTCAACATGTGCACTACTATAATTTATATCTTCATAAATGTCATCATCTAGATCAGTTTGCCTATTATGATTTTCAGCAGTACCTCTGTATGGGTATATGTGTTGATTATTTCGCTCAATCTTATTATCATTTTCTAATTTAATTTTAAACGATCTTGGCCTTTCACATTTGCCTGTAACTCTGCCTGGTACAAGCGGTGTGTTCATTTCTTTTCTAACAAAAACCTTGTCATTAACTCTTACTTCCTCCTTTCTACATTTACCGCTGCGTTAGCCGAAGAGAAAGCCTTGAGATTAACATATAAAACAAATATCAATAACTGTGGAAATTGTGGACGTACAAATCACACTACAATAAATTGCTACAACAATAAATCCAATCAACCTACACGAAATCAAAATTTTCGAGCCATGACTCGAACTCCAGTGTTCCCAGTAAACTATCAAAATCAATCACGAGAAATTAAACAATGTCGTTATTGTAAAAACTTAAGACATCGAATATAAATCGAATACAATCGAAGAATGTTGAAAACGTCAATATAATAATAGTCAAGGATTTTTGAACCACCAACAAAAATCCTTTAATAATAATCCGAATAGAGACACATAACAAAGAGTTTCTCAAATCCCAAATCAACGCAATCCAAATAATAATGGAGTAGTAAATTTTCATCAACAGGATTTTCAATAGGCTTCCCAACTCCCTCATCCTCCGATTTCCGTAGACCAAGCAACTGCAGAATTCAACAGCTCCAGAATGTAACAATTTCCGACTCTTTCCTAGTTTCCAATGATCTCACTTATATTCTATTTCAATCTGAAAGTGCTAGTTCTAACGATAAGATTTTGAAAGTCTTAGTTGATACAGGAGCGTCAGTTTCTCTTATCAAAGCAAGTAGTATTACGACTTCCACTTCTTGTTCTTTTCATAACAATGTTCCAGTAGTAATAAATGGAGTTTCTCCAAACGCACCAATCACCACACTCGGTGAAACTGAATTGGAGTTTGCAATCCACTCAACACCAATTACTGCTAAGTTTCAAATTTTAGATGCTAATACTAATATCCCATTCGATGGTCTCCTTGGAGATGATTTTCTACAAAAACATGAAGCCAAAATCGATTATTCAAGCTTTACTATGTCCCTAAGAAATATTCCATTCCAAATTCCTATCCTTCGAAATACGCCGCAACGATCTGTCAATACCAATGCCATCTGACATCCCCTTTTTTCACAAATTTTTAAGTACATACATAATTTTGCAAATATTGCGGTGGCTTGACAACTCGACCTGATCTTGTATGCACTTTCGGGCTGAATACA
>NW_017179013.1:0-642 GCF_001652005.2 Ceratina calcarata
ATTCAATAATTTTTATTCTAAATAATAATTTGTAACAATATTTAATATGAATTATTGTACATGCTTTTAATTCCATGAGTAATGACTGGATTTTCTTAAATCGTTATACCAATGCATAAGAAGATAAAACGTGTTCTGAGCATTGAGAATGGAAAATTAGGTTAGACACATTCCCAACGTTATTGTTAATTGAAGATCTTTGGTGAAGGTCGTTCCGTGGTCAGTTCGTATCGCGAACGACTCGTTTTACGCGGTGACAATGGGCAGCTTAAAAATTTATGGTGCACCCCATCCGAGGAAATTACGTTCGGGGGCAACCGAATGACATTGCACGCTCCAATTCTAGTTTTATGTGGCCACGGTGGTATAGGGAAACCTGACGCGTGGCAAATCACTTGGAAACGGTGACGGAGCTGGCTGTCATCGGGCAGCCGTTCGCTTCTTCATCACTTAACGGTGTCAATCCAGTTCTCGAAGAACTAGACAATTTTATTCAGGTGTTAGTGACTCGAATTTTGTGTGGAAAGAGGTATTAAGTATTTCAGTGTCAATTCTATATATTAGAGGAAATAAACAATTTTATACAGGCATTAACACTAGATTGCCCAAGGAAGTCATTTTGACTGGTTTTGGGCAAATGTA
>NW_017179014.1:0-642 GCF_001652005.2 Ceratina calcarata
TTAAAATTTTAGGAATGAAAACTCTTTCTGATTATCTCAGCAGAATAAAACGATTATAGTAATTCCACTCACTGTACAAAATAACTTTTGATGATTTTTAATCTGTATACCCTAGATTCCCGTTCGTTGGAGCCGGTCAGTCGGTCGTCGTCGAGAAATTCGCGCGCTTTAGTTTCAGTTTCAGTACGCGCGATTACCATCTCCTCCGTCTTTCCGCACTATAAATTCCCGTAGTGTCGCGTTAATCCGCGGATTAGCCGCTGGCGGAGGATTCAGAAGCGGAACGCGAACGAGTGAGCGAGCATACCGGAGGATCGCCAGGGTCGCAGGAGCCACGAGGCGGAGCACGGGAACGCGAACTGGACGAACTCGTTCCGTTGGATTATGGATTAGCTCTCGTGTTTAAGGAAAAAGCCCTGAACTGCACGCGGTGAACACCACTCTTCCGGAATTGTATCATGTTTTTATTAGAACGCGTTATACGCGTATTCAAATATTTTAATAATAATCATTTTATCGAACAGGCAAAATCTTGTTTAAACAGTATATACAGGATGTCTCAAAACTAGTGTAAGATATTCAAATGGGAGGTTAAAATTTAAAAATCTGGATGAATATATACAGGACGTTTATTTTATGTTG
>NW_017179015.1:0-642 GCF_001652005.2 Ceratina calcarata
TAGGCTCTAACGGACAAAGCCTATTTATTATTACAATAAAAAGTAAAATTAATTTTAATGACAAACGTGCAGTCGATTTAATTCACGCGACCAACTGTTTATCGTTTCTCGCGCCTCTGTTTACACTTGGAACAGATCCGGGAGTCGCGACATCACTTTGAAGTGTCGCATCTGTGGTTACCCAGGAACACCCTGCGGTGAATAAACCGTGGAAACGTCGACGGGACGGTTCGAGTGAAGAGACGCTCGCGCCGCTGCGCTGCTACTTAATCCGTTCGCGCGGACCACGTGCAGCCGCACGGTTTCGCAGCCGGTAACGCGATTTCGAGTGGAGGATCGTAAATCCGGGAGTAGCATTCAACGAACGCACCCTCTCATCGTCGTCGTCGTCGTCTAGTTTCTTTGTGCACCGTAGCGGGACGTCTTCCTACCGACGATGAATGTCGTAGTCCCTTTTTCTAAAGTACTCGTAAGTGGCTGTAAGGATTTGCCTCGAGTGGATGAAAAAAAATATGTATTTTGTTACATGTTTTCAAACGCAGGAGTGTCTGTGAATATAAATATCATTTGATCGATAACAAAAATAAAGTACATACAGGGTGTTCCGTAAAGGGTGTAAGAGCCGAAAATGGCAGATAGGGA
>NW_017179016.1:0-641 GCF_001652005.2 Ceratina calcarata
GGTGTGAAACTGTCGTCTTTTATTCCTACGCTGATGTGATCACTATTTGTCTTTACTATTTAATTGAGTTCGTTTAACCATGTCCTTTCGTTATAAAGACCTAAATCGCTTTTTGTTAGTTGTAAAAATCTTTCATTGTTTGGTTTCTCTATAATTTTATTGTATTGATCAGTGTTCGTTTTCCATTTTTTATACGCGTCGAAATGATCTATCATTATATTGCCCGAGAATTTTTCGTTTTTCGTAATAGGAAAGATTCTAGAGAGTGCATCAGCTGCTTTATTTTCTGTGCCTTTTTTATATTCAATTTCATAGTCGTATTCTTCTAAACGGAGTCTCCAATGCATAAGCCGTGAAGATGGATCTTTACAATCTTTTAACCATTTGAGAGCTTGATGGTCTGTCTGAATTACAAATTTGCGTCCGAGTAAATATTGTCGAAGTCTTCTAATTGACCATATACGATCGCTAGGAGTTCTTTTTTTGTAGTACTATAGTTCTTTTCAGGTGGGTAAAATGTTCTGGAAATATAACAACATGGGTGACCGCCTTGTGAGAGTACTGCGCCTAGTCCTTCGTTACTCGTGTCAGTAGTGAGTACAAAAGTTTTATTAAAGTCAGGATATTTTAGAACAGGTGCT
>NW_017179017.1:0-641 GCF_001652005.2 Ceratina calcarata
CACGGGCTAACTATTCACAGACTATTGCACCTCCCTGTAGAGCACGGTTGTACAGTGAAATATAAAGAATTGTCCGTCACGGCTTTGACACAAATTAGACAGACGTTAACAAACGATCTAATTATTATTGACGCAATGAATAACGCCAATGTTATAATAGACTATGTGCAGTGTAAAATATGTTTAAAAGTGTACAAGTATACCCGCAGGAGCGGGACATCACATTTGAGAAGACATAAATGTGATTCTTTGGAGAGGACCGAGTCGCAGTCCGAAGTGACAGCGGCAGAAATTTCGACGGAGGACAAAAAAAAAATATTAAAGGCCTGCGTACGTTATTGTGCAAAGGATTTGAGAGCGTTCGACGCAATAAGTGTTGCAGGCTTTATAGATCTACTACACATAGATGTGAATACGACTCGCAAGTACGGAAATATTTCATTATCAAATCTACTGCTACATCCGACGACAGTTTCGAATCACATTGTGAAAGAAGCGGAAACACTTCGCTCTGAAATTCTGCCAGAAGTAGCAGAAGCAGTACAAAATGGACAGTGTGCTAATAGTAAGGGCACTAACAGGACAGTAATCACACGAAGACAACATTTTACACAGTAACAGCACACTATTTGAAGGACTGG
>NW_017179018.1:0-641 GCF_001652005.2 Ceratina calcarata
CAGACAGACAGACAGACAAGACAGACAGAGGAGTCGTGTCGGATCGAATGATTGCGAAGCGTCAGTAGATTTTCATTGAAAACAGATATCCGGATATGCTCACTACTACTTTTCTACGATCTACCGTTGCTGTTTATTAAAACACCTTTCAATATCTTCAAACGTAATTCGTAGCTGAGATTTTGGTTTAGCCAGTAGAGCGAAAGGAGCTCGAGATTTAATTAAAAGGAAATCCCATCGCTATCTCAAATTCATCAACATCGTTTAATGAGATTGTCCAACGAGCAATACGAATATCCCTTTCAATACGATCAAATGCAATTTTGCCATTTAAGATCTGACTCAAGGGGAGATATAGAAATACGAAGAAGAAGAAGAAAAAGCAAGAGGGATAAAAAGGCGTACTGGTAGTCTGAGTGACGTGTGTAATGCTCGTTTCGTTAGCGCAATCCTCGTCGCTGTGATCCGGGCAGTCCGGATGGCCGTCGCACCTGTAGACACCCTCGATGCACTTGTTCCCCGACACGCATTTGAACTGCGTAGGCGTGCATTCCCGTTCTGTTTTGGTGTTTGTGTGGTAAGGGAGAGAACACATATTTATATACATAAACGCTTCGCGAATGAATCGGCTATTACTAGCC
>NW_017179019.1:0-641 GCF_001652005.2 Ceratina calcarata
TCCTGGAGGTGTTTCAACTGCTCTAGCGATGGGTGTTCCAAACGTGCCCATCATCGTCTGGCGGTGCGTCGAGGAGGTCGAGAGACGAGGTCTCGACATAATTGGTAAGTTTCCACTGTCATTCTCGAGTTCCGGCAGTCGTGATATCGGCAATGAACGCGTTCAATGATGATTCGTTTCATCAGGTCTATACAGGCTTTGCGGATCGGCAACGAAGAAGAGGATACTCAGAGAGGCCTTTGAAAGGAATGCCCGCTCGGTGAACTTGTCTCCCGATAACGTCCCGGACATCAACGTTATTACCGGTAATTATTCTCGAACCGGATTTGTTATAACAGAGCTAATATAATTTATTCGGTGGTTCAGGCGTGTTGAAGGATTATTTACGAGAACTTCCGGAACCACTTTTCACGAAGTGCCTCTACCAAATGATGGTCGACGCACTGGCCGTTTGTTTACCAGACGATCCTCAAGGCAACGCGAAACTCATGTTCAGTATACTCGACTGCTTGCCAAAAGTGAATAAGGTACGTCTTAATATTCTCGACGTTCTCTCATCGATACGAGACGTCACTGACTGATCGCGTGATCTTTGATTTAACAGTGCACGTTGATCTACTTGCTTGACCATCTGGCAATGG
>NW_017179020.1:0-641 GCF_001652005.2 Ceratina calcarata
TATGTATAAACTTATGGGAATACTTACCTTCACACGAAATGATGTAAACGAAAAACAAAAGAAAACAAACTACGATACTTTTTAGACGTAACATGATGGACACGATTGTGTCGACCTGACTGACGGTCCTGTATTGAACTGTTTGCTTAAAAAAATCGTACACGTCTTTTATTTCGCATCAACCTTATCTGATATGACCTGATGAATGGATTGTTATAAAAAACGATATACCTATGTATATTATCTAAGAACGTACTTTGTGATCATTTGATTCGATGATAATTCGATTCTTATGCAGGAAGAATTATTTTCGTGCAATTATTAGAATAATTGATAATTACATGCTAATTACGATAAGCATTAGTTCAATGAAAGTAATCAGTTTAAAAATGATTAATGGGTTCCTTTTTTAAAAGAGTGAGAAGTATCAAATTGTCAAATAATATTAAGCCGTTCGAATAAGCACAGAAGTTTCTACAGACATAGATATTTTTCTCTGTTTTATTGGTAACCAGGCGAAAACAGTGGACAATACATATTTACGCCATTTGATTATACATCTTTATTTCCAAGAGAATCGGGACAAAATTCGTTTTAATGTTTACTATTAGGTTGTGGTACATTACACATCGCTCTAGTTC
>NW_017179021.1:0-641 GCF_001652005.2 Ceratina calcarata
AGAAGAGAGATCGCGCAATGAGAAATCTCGAGTGCGTTCTCACACGAGCACGTTGAAAACTAAGGAGGATTCCTGTTTCGTACCGTGATTCCGCGATTCTAAATTGAATTACCAAAGGGTTGTAAGTCCTTTACGCGTTGATGCGACGGTATCGGACGGTGACTGCGGCATACATCTTAACTGGCTACCGCTGATTATGAATGATGGATTGATTGATTGTTGGATTCAGTGTAACGTGAAAACAAGATAACTTTATTTTGAAACTTTGTGTACAAAATATTTTACGAGATGGTTCCTTGGCTCTTTGTCGGAGCTGACTGACTCTAAAGAAAAAAAACTGTCTGCTGGCTTCTTGTTTCTAGTTCTTCTTGATTGGCTGTGCCTCTTCTCCGAAGTGCATGCGACAAAATTGCATACTTGTTATTCCTCCAATGAGGAAAAACTGGGAGTCGTGACCGTGGTCGATGGGGGTCCCGCGTAGGAGCCCTTTTTACCTGAGGCCCAAATGGCCTCTGGTCAGCAGATGTTGGTGTGTGGCTTTACTTGGTCGTAAAACAAGCGTTTTGGGATGACTATTGACATACACTTCTGATCCGTTGAGATTAAATTGGTAGACACAAAAAATATGAGCCATAAAGTAT
>NW_017179022.1:0-2667 GCF_001652005.2 Ceratina calcarata
TATTTGGAAATAATGAGATTTGTGGACCGAATTATCTGTAGAAACTATACTGATTTTCATAACTAAATGAGATAATCACAACAAAATACAATGGAAGGGAATAATTAAAGTTAATTTTCATTTTCTCGCCGGCGGGCTTTAAGAGAGTCGCAAAGTTTCATTAGCTGCATTATTGGAAATTGCTCAAGGAATTCCATAATAACAATTTTCTTGGGGCATTAACACGAATTATTTTCGACTCTTCGGGTCTCAAACCCTCTTCGCAAAGTCTTTACTTACCTATCTACCGTAATAATGGTTAGCTGCAGTAAGTTCCAATTCGTTTGACGTCTACCGATAAATAATAAGAAACAAGAGAAAGAAGGGGCTGAGGAGAAAGAAGACGAGCCGAACAAATCAGTTTATGGGCAGATTGAAAATTAATTTGGAAGTATTGAATAAGTTACGATTTGTTAAATTCTTAAAAATTCTAACAAAATGTTAAATTCTTAAATTGTTCAAGATTTCTCAAGTGCTGTATGGAAAAATTAAAATTGATTCGTTCTTAATACCTGATTTATTTCTAGTTCTACCGTAACATTTTTTACTCAGGAAACATTGAAATATAAAACTGATCTTATTTCATAATAATTAGCATAAAGTCGACGAGCTCGATTAATTTTCATTCAAGGATTCCCACTTTCGATTCGTAGTATACATGTAGGATATCCTTCGACGATATTCGTTTCTCTATTGTTCTATGAGTCACGTTCTTCGTTTACTTCCTGACATTGTGTGCCTTCATCGGCGCGGCGTCCTTCGCGAGAAACGATTTGATAAAATAACCGATCCTCCCACCTAGTGGCATAGTTCAATGTTTCTCTTCGGTACAAGACAGACTATAAGAAACGCGGCACGATCACAGCGCGAGAAACACGCACGTTGACAGTTAACACTCCGACTTCACGATGACAAGGTGCAACGATTTACGCTCGTGTATTCTTCTCCTGTGTTTCACTGTCGTTTACATATCAGCACAAGGTGAGAAGCTGGTTACTTATCAAAAATATAATAATTAGATTTTATGCATTTAAGAGAAAAATTAAATCTGTCAAAAATATAAACGCTGCAAGTGATGCATAAAACTATATAAAAAGCGAGTACATATGGTNTTGAACCGCTCGTTTAGGTGAAAACATCGAGCCGTTCTGCAAGAAACCGAAGAATTCTTATTGCACTCCCTTGTTCCGAAATGCCGACAATATTTATAAGAATTGTGCGCCCGTTTTCTACGACAACCAGAACCCGCAGAAAGATTGCAACTATGCTTCCAGATGTCGTAAGTTTGAAATAATGATTGTCCAAATACAAATTGTTTCTTCTTTTAAAAAAGAAGTCGAGTAAGTCTGTACCTAGAGGAGCTTTGTCAGTGAGATTAACTTCGTTCTTACAGAAAACGCGAACGACTCAGTTATCCACAATCATGATAGTACCAAATCGATTTCTGAGGAAGGTACGTGCAAAATATGCTTGTAAAAACTAATGCTTCCATCGCTTCTTCTAACATTTACTGTGCATTAACATATTTACATTGCACATAGATACACTTCGTAATATTATTAAACAATATAATTTCACATCCCATAAAAGAAAAAAATCTAATAAGCCATTAGAGAGTATAATAAAATCTATTTTAATTTTCATTCCAATGCAATAAAATAGTTGGATGACAAAGAAACCGATAATCGAGCTTGAAACTTTCAAGAACGAATAGTCATATTTTTATGACTGTTTTAAGTTCTTAACTACAAGTTTCGGGCTCTAGACAGAACATATTGGATTCTGTTGGAACTTCGCACGAGATTTGGCCGAAATATCTCGGGGCTTATCGCGATCAAACAAATTTTACACTGGAACCAAGCAAAGCTTTTCATGTAAATTCAGATCTTAATACGAGTTGCGCGAGCGAGGCGAATTTTAATCTGATTTAATGTATACGTATGTCTCCTTAATTTTCGCCTCACCCCTATTTAAAAAATTACTCATATTACTGCAACTAATTAATCTAGTGAAGTTATAGCTAAATATTTTGAAAAATTTAACGAACCAGGCTCCCATCTAATTATATTCATAATACCGTATTCTTCATTTATCACTTAACATGGCTGAACTATTTACTCCAACATCCTATATAATAACTTTGGAATATTGATTTACAGAAGATAAGATGTGTGTGTTTGGTGATATGAAAATGCACATCGGTGACGAACTCAATCAGGCAACGGATTATGATTCCGTTTGCGTGAAATGCGTTTGCGAAATACCACCGATCCCAACGTGCCAACGACTTCCGGATGACAAATGCGACATCAGGAATCACCCACCCTTTTCCAGTGGGTTTATCCTTGATTGAGTGATCTAATGGGCTGCGAATTTTTAAATAATATATTAAAACTGTGTCGAATGCACAAAGTTTCAGTGCTTACCAAAGGTTAAATTCGCACGACACAGTTTAGTGATATATTTTCTATATTCTTAGGTAGATCCAAGATAACGATTATAGTCATTACTAATGGTAGAATGTAAAGACTTAGTTATTAGTTTGTTTTCTTGACTTATGTTTGAAAATATATATGTAGCATTCTTATGAAGATATACGTATAAAAGTTATGACAATTTATTAATTGA
>NW_017179022.1:4750-12965 GCF_001652005.2 Ceratina calcarata
TTTCGTGGTATAATTATTCTAGAAATAGATAATGCAACAATCTAATAGAAAAGGAATAAATTCAATTTAAGAAAGTATAGGACAGGTATAAAAAGTTATTTATTATATCATGCATGAAGCTTATAATCAGTGGCTAGTAAAAACTTCGTAGAGGAACCGTTTGATAAGTACATAATCTTTGCCCCATTAAAATTCATGAAAGCTTCTATACATAGTATGATTAAAACTTAATGTACAACGTAAGAATATAATTAACATGCGTATGAAAACAGTTTAGTGAGATGAATCCGATTACGTTCTTTAGCCAAGGTAGGAGAGGAGGCGGCAACTTGCGAAGTTGATGGGGAAATTTACTTCGAAGGGAGTTACTTTAGACCAAAATCTGATCCCGATTTAGAGTGTTTCTGTATGCCCGGATATAAAGGTATAATCGTAAAAATTGACACTTATGACATTCTGAAAGCAATTTATTCTTGAATTTACATTCAGGTGAAAATATTGAACCCTTCTGTAAGAAACCGAACCGTCGTTATTGCAACCCACTATTTAAAAACTCTCACTATGTTCATCAGAATTGTGCTCCTCTTTACTATGCTGATCAAAGCCCGCAGCAAGATTGCAGCCATTATTTCGAATGTCGTAAGTTCAGAGTAGAAATGATCAAATAAAAATTGTATCTTCCTTTTAAAAAATCAGGTAAATCTGTAAGATTAATGTGATGATTTTTACAGAAAACGCGAACGACACGATTGTTTATAATCATAATGGCACCGAATCTGCTTCTGAAGAACGTACGTAAATTAGGTTTCACAATCATCACTTTTAATGCGCTCACTATTTAAAATTATTTAATATTTTCTACTGTACTAATATGTAATTTATATTAACAACTCATTACTAATGATATTATTGTTTCAACACGTCTGATCTCTGATATCTGTTTTTTTATTCTAATTGAATATTCCATGTCTTATGACCATTTAATATAATTCAGCATTCATACTCTTAATTATTACACAACTTAATTATTAACACTATGTTGTCGTGGTTTTAACAAGACTTCTCTTAACTATTAATCACAGATGAAATTGATTATAGGTCACACGTACAACATTTGTAAATATAGATTGTATCTATAGACACTATTAACAGATTATAAGTATTTTATCAATCTTACAGAAAACATGTGCCGATTCGGTGACCTAAAACTGCACATTGGTAATGAGTTGACCCATGATTCAAACTGCGTAAAATGCACATGCGAAGTACCGCCGATACCTACGTGTTTACAATCATCAGATAGTGAATGTCATTAATAATATGTAATACGAGTCACACGTGTAATTCTCGTAATGTTACTTCTGTTCCTTAGTTTCGAATGAAACTGTTGGCATTTATGAATAATAGATATTTATTGAATCTTGATTTTTTAAATCATTTATTTCTGTTTTAAGTCAATTTTATTCTATTCGGTTAAAAACCTTTTCTTCTCAAGGAAATAGAAATGTATTATTTGTATAAAAGTGGAGGGCATACAAGTTTTATGCATTTTATAATAATTCTTTGAATAAAAAAGATATTACTTATAAAATAATAAAATTTAACAGTGTCATTTCTGCATTATTTCAATTTAAAATAATGTTAACTGAACAGATTTGCTATTCGTTTTTGTACTTTCCTGATTCCAAGCAATTATACCAGCAGAATTACGAGAAACAATAGGAATCGTTTCCGTGAAGAAATTGTAAGAAACATTTCGCAAGAGAATTCTGTACAAATCCAATTACGTTCAATGTATACGCAAACTCGGTGACAATAGAAGAAAATGTATACAACCAATTTACACGTTTTCTTACCTTGCATTCAAAGTCTTCGCCAACTTGTAGACATCAGGATTGTTTGAACGTCGCCTAAAGAATTTATCGTAATCTAATAATGCTTAAAAGAGCACAAAAATTAATTCTTTGAAATAAAATTTTAATGAATAACTAGGAAGATTTAATTACCTATTATTATTTATTTTTTGCTTCGCTATTTTCATTAATTATAATAAAATTAATTGTCTCTATTAACAACAAGGAACAATTTTTTCTATAAATTTGGAGAGGCGTTGTCTCGAAGAGATTTTAAAATCGTTTTGTCCGCTCCGCGTCACCGTTGAACGCCTGTCAAGTTCGTTTCTGACGGGATAAAAAGCGTTACACCATGATTAAAGGAAAAACAAGATGAAAAGCAGTATTATCCCAGTTTATAGGTTGATAAAACGTATAAATGAACGCAAACTTTTAATAAATTCTCCTATCAACTTAAATGTATTATAATAGTCAATTAAAGCGAGGAAGGTTCATGAAGAGCTAAACTCGTCATACAATATAAGGGATTAAGAATTTTTATTGATCGATTCGGAATACGCTAAATGATTGTTGCCTTAGCATGATTCAGACAGAGTCTTCGACGACACTTCGATATTGATTCTAAATTGACCATCGATTCTTCGCGACTCAAGTTTTTTACTGTTTAAGTTCAAAAGTCAGCGAGACGTGATTGACCAGAGTGACCATGTATGGTCATGTTCGCCGATAAGCCACAGTTCCACGTACCGAGTTTTTCGTGTCTCAGGGTCAGGGAATTCCATGCTCGCTCTGCAATAACTAATAACATAAGTATCAAAATACAAAATAATTACCGAGATATAACAGTACATATATGCATATTAATCATTATTATATCATTAATATGTACTTTTATATATTTTTATATGTATTATATATATTGTAAACATTTTTAATATTATATCATAATTTCATCAATTCTCTGAATAAATTTTGCTTTCGCTAATCACTTGTGTGTCCTCTTACTGCGCTGTATAATATAAATACACTGGAAAGAGAAATAGCATATTTGAAGTAGTACTATTACACAGTATTTGCCTACTCGGGAATACCGTCCTTTGGTTTCTGTGGCAAGATATATTATTGACATTAAGTGGTCTAAGTTCAGCGTCCCTCGATTTTCTTGTCGTCTACGAGTTAATTTAAGGTAACAGCGGGAATAACTTTACGGTACACTGGTTATTGATAATTGGTAGCTGTTTGTAGATGAAGTAGAACCTATTGTACCTAAGAAGATGTTACAACGATGTATGTACATCTATTCATTCAATTTTCGCATCCCTTTTCTCATTTTAACCTTGATATATTCCTCTTTAGATTTCAGAAATAATTCTCCCATTAAATTCTTGAAAGATACAAATATAAATTATTTTAATTTCGTCTTATTTTAATATTGTCGTCTGGATCTATGTTCGAGTTTCATTCACAGAGTTATCGAATACTAACTTAATTCATCTAGACGTCCCTCTCGTAGTCCATGGTTTTAAAACTGGATATTTAGAAACAAAATTAAGGAATTAAATTCACGCGTTCGTAATAAGAGCATTTCTATTTTCGCGTCTTTCGAACGTCAGAATCAATTTTCCGGGGCAGTAGTTCACAAAAGCGCGAGACTTTTCCGAGGCGGAGACGTCGAAAAACGTTACCTTTCGTATCTTATTCCTTCATGTATATTTCAGTCTTTTTCTACATACCGTTCGTATTTTTCCCCTTCGTCCTTTCCATTTCCTGCTCTTTTTTTCAGACGCGGCTGAGCGCGCGGAGATAGAACGTCGAACCTTTGTACATCTTATCTGTTTCGAACCTTTTTCGTCCCTTTATTCGATTTACTTATTCCTTCTTCCCACGGTCCCATCCTTCCTTCTTACCTAACTCCGTTGCTTTCTTTGCATACCATCTCGACATATTTCTTGCCCCCTCTTTGCAGTTACACGCTTGATAAGATTCCAGCTAAACGTCCCGCTTATTGTTAACTAAATGCGAGAAATTATTCAATACCTGTTTGACTATCCTACGTGTATGCAAATATAAGTTCTTTGATTATGTACGTATTGCATATTGGAAAGTAAAATCATACCAATAGAACGTTTTATTATTCTGTTGTACAGTTTGTATATTGCAAAAAAATTCCCGATTTGTTAATAACATTTTTTGCAATATCACTAATAGTAGTGGTAGTGGTAGTAATCACGGATAGACTGGCTTGAATCATGACGGCTCGTCCATGGCTGAGCGCGGACCCCTCATTGGTTAGTATTTTTCGTCAATTATTCAAAAACCATGCTTCACTTTGCAATTTGCCAAAGGAAATTGTTGTTCAGAAACACCTACAGAATCACCTCTCTTCGGTTCTAACACTTTTTCTGGGACACCCCGTATATTTTTTGGAAACGATACGTGATACAGTAATTCACTTTCTGAATTTGTTTTTAGATTTCATAAACTCTATAAGAATTACCTATATTACAAAAATATAAAATGTTCTAATTTGTCGCAATTCTTCTAACTCGAAGCAAGGAAGAAAGGGACAACCGCGACTCTTACAGTAGTGTTAATTTCCAATCGAAAATAAAGAATGTCGACTCGATTCAACAAGTCAATTTATCGGCCCCCATCAATTGGAGCGTATCGATGATCGATGCTCCCGGTTCCATTAGTCTAGCGAGTACGCGTGTTTCCGATCGGCGAGCATGGCCGTACTTACGGTCCGTATATTCACGCGCGCGTGTTACATCATCCAGCCGGTCTTTTGGATAGGTATAAATTAACCGCAACAATGGCAGGATTAGTCCCCCTGTTTGTTGCACGGACTCTATTATCCCCGGGCCCCCGGTTTAGGAACCATTCCTAGTCGACGCGATCTAAACATGGAATGATCCATCAACTAATCAGTTTGATGGACGACAATTTCTTGCTTAGTCTGGTTTAGAGCTCCGCACGTTATACAAGCTGCCCTTCCAGATACGATCAATATTAGAAACTCAGAAACAGACGTCAGTGTTTAATTAATTGCCTATATTGATTTGACATTTTTAGAGGACGAGAAACCTAAAACGTAACATGTACGATATTTTTTCTTTAATTAATAATGTATATTGGCTTGACATTTTTAGGTTCATGTTCAATTTTATCTTCATATTCAATTTTATCTTTATGTTCGATTTTTCATCTCTAATTAAAGACCCATGTTGGCTTGACATTTTTAGAGAATAGGAAATGTAAAATTTTTGTATTTATATTGAAAATTTCATCTGTATTAGTTTCCGAGATATTAAAGGAATAATATGTACAACACATCTGGTTACATTAATGTATCAGTGGAGATATGAATTTCAACATACATATGTCTATTCATATTTCACATCTGTTCGATTCAGCTTTCGTCATGTTGGCATGCGCCGAGTTGTTAGGAGAAAGATCGGGTCGCGAGATGCAATTATGATAAACCTGAAAGCTTCTTTCGAAAGCTTTTCAACGGGTATCGCGGGTTCACAAAAGGGATGACCGTGCACCCGCCGGGACTCGTCCGTTTTGACTCGGCCGCGTTTTAATCTATACCTACCTGCAGCTCTCTCTATTTCCCGTTCTCTTTATTCTACGGCTGTCACGCCGCGTGATGAGCTTCCGACTCTGAAGTGCGCGGCCGCGTGAAAAATGTCCTGTCTTTCCTGATTCTATCGCAGCCTCCCTCGGATCAATACAGGAAAATAATCGCCGATTGTTCAACCGGCTCTAGAGAAAGTCCTGCATGTCATCTCTCGTCCTCGATTTTTTCACTGGCATGAATAAAATTACGATATACAGGGTGACTCAGAATGCACGACGTTCGTCTGCGAGAGAGTATTCTGGGAAAGAAAAGTCCTGAGTCGAACGTTCCTTTTCCACTTTTTGTCCATCCGTCACTAAAAATTAACAAAAATATGTCGAGTCATACATAGTACGATATATGATCTCTTTTTTATCTTTACAAAAGGATGTTTTTTCTTTATCTCTCTAATTGAACATAATTCCTTATTGCACTCAATGCTATGTCTTACCTCAAGATTCCAGGCTTACAATAGCTCTGTTCTCTACAAGCGATTCCGCGTTGGATTTGACTTAATAGGAATGATCCGTGAAAACGGGATTTCGTGGCTTGCATTGACGTAGCAACATCATACATTAATGAATAAATTTAATATGTAAAATTGACATATTTCACGTTTTAAAGATGCATTTTACCTGTAACAGGCAAATACTGAAAATAAATTGCAATTTTAACAATAAGAAACGTCAATACACTTTATACTTCATAACTTCATACATATTAGCCGCCAATGCAAGCGACTTAGGCATTGCTACCTATACATAATAATTCTACGGCTGCTGCAAAGGTGCTTATATGTACATATGTATGTATATGATCCCAAGTTACTGCGTGTACAATTCTGTACACATCATACTTAATGCTATTCTTACATTATGTACATTCACGTGTATATCACAGAGCTTACCTCAGCTTACATCAGACAAATGGGTCCCCAGACAGCGATCATTTAAGGGTAAAAAATGAAGTCATATACTTTGGAAGAAAATATAATTTCCATGCAATAACATTCCACAATAACATTCGTTCGTAATATACTCTTGAGATAATGAAAACTTATGGTTTAAAATTGAAACTGAAAAATTGATAATAATTATTGGGAAAGAAAAGAAACACATGTCGAACTGTTCTTGTGCATGTTTGATCACGGAAGATTCAATTTCATTAATCCCTTCCTACCCGGGCATTGCGATTTACGTGACGCGACGTCGTCGAGGCTTAACTCAACGACGCGACGTCACGACAACATATTTGCCTCAGAGCATTCCTTTCAGATTATTTGTTAAAGCGAAACGGAATTCAATTTTGCAAATGGGTTTGATTAGCAGTCGATGCAACGGGTCTTTCGTCAAAGCGGTTCTCCCTTCAGTAAATGTTAATTATTAACGTCGGAAGATGGCCCTCGATACGGCAATATAAGCACTGATATCGTTAATTAACGTTAAGTGTCGTTCCACGTCAGAACTCCGTCCAAACAGTGAATCTAATTGATCGAGGAATTAATATAGTTTCCAAGTTTCCTAGCGTTTAATTAATTCATAATTGTGTGCTGTCATTTTTTTTTTGTAGTATCTATGCTAGGGACCCTCCAGGGAATGACTGAACACCTCGATGATGATTTCTGATTAGCTGCGAAAAAGTGCATTTCAACCAGAAATAGGGATAAGGCGAAAGTGTAAATATATTGCTATTCGATGTCAGGATTCGATCATTATAACATGCCTGGAAAAGGAATATTTTTTATTCCCTTCAAACGAACACAAGTATACTCTAAAATTTTAAATGAAAGTCATTTACAATTCTGATTGGCCAACCCTTCAATATAAGAAATTCATTCCTACACGAGTTATATAAATTTTAAAAGTACATATTAATTTAAAATAGCTTAATAAAAATAATAATGTATACTGTACACACTTGTTACTTTTAGAGCCTCTAAAATAATATATTTCCTGGCAGCATAAATTAAAATCGCGCATAAAATCCATCCCGTTAACTGTGTTATAATTAACCAGGTAAAAAAGAGACTCGCGTAAAAAGAGTGCTGCGTAAATTGCGGAAGGGGTATACCACTACTCTTGAAGTTTATAGAAAAAATATAATCATATCCATCCCGTACGTGTCACATTTCATTTAATTACAGGGGCAATAATGTATATTTAGTTTCGCACGTATTTGGCAAACGTTTGTTTCGTAATATTAACAGCTTGCGCAGATCGTTATGGAAAATATTGTAGAATCGATTAGAGTTATACGACCCGAAAGATCACACGTGACCCACATCTCAGAACCAAAGAAGGATTTCGCTGTTTGCGCGGTCGACAATACACCCTCATCCCCGTGACGGGGTGTTCCACCCTCTCTCCTTTGGAAACCTCCTCGAAACCGTGCTTAAGGCGGGCATTGTCGTGAGCCCGAGGCTCTTTTGCCCCAGCATTCTCCTAAAAGCAGCAGAGGAAGGGCCTACTCTCAATGCCACGGTGCCATTCTATTTGCACGGAGTACAGTAGATTCTATGTAAATGCAGATTAGACGGTCCGGTTTTGGACTCAATCCTACCTCGTTCCTTCCCGTAGCCTCGATCAGAAATGGGTAACTATGCTGTAATTATAATATACTACTACTAATAATCCTATCGGGTACACGTGTCAACTGTCAACGAACGCTGTCTTTGTATTTTGTACAGAAATTGTGGAATTCACGCAATGAAAGATTTTGTATTGCCCTGTGCGTTAAG
>NW_017179022.1:14183-16341 GCF_001652005.2 Ceratina calcarata
AATGTATACTGTACACACTTGTTACTTTTAGAGCCTCTAAAATAATATATTTCCTGGCAGCATAAATTAAAATCGCGCATAAAATCCATCCCGTTAACTGTGTTATAATTAACCAGGTAAAAAAGAGACTCGCGTAAAAAGAGTGCTGCGTAAATTGCGGAAGGGGTATACCACTACTCTTGAAGTTTATAGAAAAAATATAATCATATCCATCCCGTACGTGTCACATTTCATTTAATTACAGGGGCAATAATGTATATTTAGTTTCGCACGTATTTGGCAAACGTTTGTTTCGTAATATTAACAGCTTGCGCAGATCGTTATGGAAAATATTGTAGAATCGATTAGAGTTATACGACCCGAAAGATCACACGTGACCCACATCTCAGAACCAAAGAAGGATTTCGCTGTTTGCGCGGTCGACAATACACCCTCATCCCCGTGACGGGGTGTTCCACCCTCTCTCCTTTGGAAACCTCCTCGAAACCGTGCTTAAGGCGGGCATTGTCGTGAGCCCGAGGCTCTTTTGCCCCAGCATTCTCCTAAAAGCAGCAGAGGAAGGGCCTACTCTCAATGCCACGGTGCCATTCTATTTGCACGGAGTACAGTAGATTCTATGTAAATGCAGATTAGACGGTCCGGTTTTGGACTCAATCCTACCTCGTTCCTTCCCGTAGCCTCGATCAGAAATGGGTAACTATGCTGTAATTATAATATACTACTACTAATAATCCTATCGGGTACACGTGTCAACTGTCAACGAACGCTGTCTTTGTATTTTGTACAGAAATTGTGGAATTCACGCAATGAAAGATTTTGTATTGCCCTGTGCGTTAAGAGGCTAGGGTAGTCACATGACTTTTCTAACAGGCGTCGGTATAATTTTGAGGTATTTTGCTCCGTTTTGTTAAAAAGATTTTCATCATTTTATATTTTTATACTTTGGATGGGTTTTATGTAGGTTCTGATAAAAAAAGATCTATTGTATCTAATCTCCCAACATCTTCCCTAGCCCCCAATTCTTTGCCATGTCGATTCCTTATCCTTTGTCCAGATGTCATAGTCATGGCGAACAGTTACTTTGTGCGAACTTTTTCTCACTTTGAGGTGACGCGACGCGACGCCTGGAGCATCGCGGACGTCGTTAGGCTTTGTTCGAGGTCTCTAATTAGGGGGGAAGATGGGAAAGGTTGAAAGAGGATGTAGCACGCTTTGACGGTAACTTTGACATACAGGGCGTGTCACATAACTTGTTCACCTCGAATGACTTATAAAATACTTATAGCGTCGTTCAAAAGTATTGGGTTTACGTGTTCGTATGAAACAAATCTTAATTTCTCTTTCTGAAGTAATTTACAAGAAACAGAAAGGGTTATTACTAGACAACAAATCTTTCTTCGAAGTATGCAAAAATACAATACAAAATATCTGCGAAGTATATAACTTATTAAGCGTAAAAAGAGTGCTGCGTAAATTGCGGAAGGGGTATACCACTACTCTTGAAGTTTATAGAAAAAATATAATCATATCCATCCCGTACGTGTCACATTTCATTTAATTACAGGGGCAATAATGTATATTTAGTTTCGCACGTATTTGGCAAACGTTTGTTTCGTAATATTAACAGCTTGCGCAGATCGTTATGGAAAATATTGTAGAATCGATTAGAGTTATACGACCCGAAAGATCACACGTGACCCACATCTCAGAACCAAAGAAGGATTTCGCTGTTTGCGCGGTCGACAATACACCCTCATCCCCGTGACGGGGTGTTCCACCCTCTCTCCTTTGGAAACCTCCTCGAAACCGTGCTTAAGGCGGGCATTGTCGTGAGCCCGAGGCTCTTTTGCCCCAGCATTCTCCTAAAAGCAGCAGAGGAAGGGCCTACTCTCAATGCCACGGTGCCATTCTATTTGCACGGAGTACAGTAGATTCTATGTAAATGCAGATTAGACGGTCCGGTTTTGGACTCAATCCTACCTCGTTCCTTCCCGTAGCCTCGATCAGAAATGGGTAACTATGCTGTAATTATAATATACTACTACTAATAATCCTATCGGGTACACGTGTCAACTGTCAACGAACGCTGTCTTTGTATTTTGTACAGAAATTGTGGAATTCACGCAATGAAAGATTTTGTATTGCCCTGTGCGTTAAG
>NW_017179022.1:17936-23300 GCF_001652005.2 Ceratina calcarata
TAATTGTTTAAATCTCGTGCATAATGAGTGCAGATATTTTTATAAATATTGTAAAAATAAAAATGAGTAAAGTAGCTGAAGTGATTGGTAGCTTGAAATTGCTATTTTTTTGTCTCAAATAAAATTTGCCCACTCCTGGGGCTCTCCATGAGGAAAGGAAGGAACGTTGCAAGGGCTATTGAGAATATTGCTGGCGAGGTAATGTCGCAATTAAACGGCATGGCGAGGGGCACCAATGGAAGAAACGATATCGTAAGTCGCGATAAACCTGGTCATAACATCGAGATCGCTGTCTTGATTGTTTGAACGAAAATTTTCGTCGACCCTTCGCCAACATTTAATACTCAGAAGGTTAAACACTCGATAGTTCAGAAAATATTTTCATTTTGTTATTGCGATTTTATTATGAAAGACAGTTGAGGTAAAACGAATCCGAACAAAAAGCTTAATTTATTAAGCTTAATTCATTTATTCGTTTTATTGAATTACTCGATTTCGCGATAATATAACAACGATGTGGGTTGACTGTTACTATAAAAGGAATCTCGGAATTTGACATTTATTACGGACATTTTGACAATGATTTTATAGACATTTTATCTGAATATGACATCTTTCAATACAATAGAATCATATTCGTTTGAAGAGGTAATAGGACAGATAAGTCATTTTCCAAGTTAAATTAACAAGTCAGAAATTGCACGAGACCGAGCAGGAGATTCGCATTCTGGTTAATCAATTAACTTCTAGAGTACTTAGCCTTCCGTGGAATTACCGAGCAACTAGATCTGCCAAGATACAAGGAAGTTGTTAATTGAGCTGTCTCACAAGCAGTTTGTTCATTACACGGATATACCTACGAGAAATACTTCTTTTTACATACTTTGCGAATTGCTAATGTTTAACTTCTGGAAATGAGATGAAGGAGAACATAAAAATTGGAATAACATTATAGTAATTATTACAATTAAGGAAATTGTAATATTAATTACGAAAATGTCCACGTTATGACTGTTCCGCTGGTCGGGTAGCTCTCAATTTGAAAATTAATCTTCGAATGAGAGCGTTCTCGGAAACAGGGATGGATGGGAGGCGAGCCTGGCGGGGACGATCCAGCGAATAGGGAAAATTTAATTTGCTCGTAAAATATTTGAAAGATGTTCCTACGATGGGCCCGCGAAAGAAAGTAGTTAAAGGATGTTTCAAAGCGTTTAAAGAGTTTAACGACATCCGACTTCAGTACATGTAGAATCTAATCTCTAGGAAAAATACTACCTACCTACGTACCTATCCCCTCCCCGGCTGTTTATTTTTAATTACGACGAAAGCTCGTTGTGCATCGCATAGAAAGAACTTTCCCCATCAAAGGAAGGGAAAATTGTTGCTTGATTATAAAAATACTTTCTTATTAAACTGCAATAATCCTGAGCCTCCTGATCCTGAATTTTTTAATTGTTCAATTGATATTACATGTACTGATTTAATCTTCTTTAACAATTGTAATGACGAATTTTATGAGATTGTTTAATTTTTAACATAATTTGTAACATTGTAACATTATAATTTTATACGCTTTATATGAGAAATAACATCAGCTTAATTAGACAAGCCATAACGTCTATACTACGTAACAAAACGTTATATTGGATTAAAATCGATATTCATCGCTTCTTTTTGATTCCAATAAAATTTTCATAATATATATCGTCATAAATAATGAGATGCAAAGTGTTTTATGAATTCGTTACAATAACATATAATTTTCTACATAACAGAAAAACTGTTATATTATATTACACTATATAACATTTTGCTCCTTGCATTTCTAACAAGTTACATAACTTCGCTAGTACATGGCTTGTTATGTATATGTTATACGTATAGTGTAGACACAGCTTCACGTTTCACTTGCGTGCACGTATGAAAGGATTATCCATTACGATGAAAATGAGCCGCTCATCATCGTGAATGTCTACCATCGTTTGAGAAACACGTTAACGCGTTCTCCTCTCGTTATTCCGGCAATGCTTATCGGCGTAGGTCCTGTAAATTGGTCGCGTTAAATTCAGGGAAAATCGATGGACTCAATTTCATCGTTGTAACCACGTTATTATCGTTATAACGCGGACCCCGCGCGGGCTAGTTAGAACGGTTTATATCGTCCATCTCATTCATTAAATCCCGCGGAACGACGCGAGAACAACGTGTAACGACGCCCGACGTAACGTTACAACTTCACGTTTTACAAATTGCGTCGCTCGCACGGTTGACTGTAACAAATGCGACCGCGACAAAACTTAAAATTATTGCCCGGCCCCGTTTTCCACCCGAGAAATATGCATCCAACAACTGTACGTACCTCGAATTTATCGCTTTCAATCCTAGAGGTTTTATTCCGCGTTTCGGAGCCCGGTTCGCTGTATAACGCGCCGCGATTCCTCTTCGAAAGCAATTTAACACCGATTCACCCGATTCCAACTTGCAAATCAAAAAATATGTTTCAATTTGTAATTTCAATTTCGCGGGGACGTGATTTTAGTTTAATTAACACCGGATTAACTTCGCACCGATATCATTCACAGTTTGCTCGCGAATCTGTTCTCTGCAAATCATAAAGAAAATTATTCTATGCTACGAGATATTAAATAAAATTTCTCATCTAACGGCTTGTTTTGATACTTCGGTCAACGATAACGTCGTTGCCGTTACCCCTGTTTATCGTTACCTTACGCCGGTGACATACCATTATCTCAACGAAGGAGTTTGAGACAACGAGAAAAGTGAATTAAAAAACGAAGTTACATGTTAAGAGCATCGAGCAATCTCGACGGACCCGCGGACGGGAACGCAACCACGGCTTAAGTGCCACGGGCAAACTTCGTACGGCTTGTACTTAACTTAAGTTACAAAGTAATAGCGTCACGGTTTCGGTTCTGGAACTGTTTAAGCAACTTTTCGCTCCTTCCCTATGAACCCTACTCGCTTGTTTGCAGATCACTCACGCGAACTCGTTTAACTTATTTTTCCGTTTCATACTTCCCTGCCCGCTCCATTGTTGCTACTTAATTAACTTTTCAGGTGAAAAAGTTTCTTACCAGAGAAAAATGGATTACTCGGTTAATTAATTTTATCATTTTACCGAGGATATGGAGAAAAGAAGATGTTTCGTGTGCAAGTCAAGTGTTTCACGTCTTAAACGATTAAATTATTAGAATCAAGCAATTTCCAGTCTTTTCATAGTCTGACTTTTTAATTAGTTTTTACAGTTTCTCTTCTGATGACCTTAAATGGGTTATTAAAGCAGAATAGATTTTTGTAAGGAGAACTTCTAGCTGGAGTCTGGATAGGAACAAAAACGGGGTTTCGCAAAATAAATACTGACTTGAATTCCCTTTGAATTGAAGAAAAAACAAATTTATTGCGATCTCATTGAGGTCGATTCCATTCACCGTATACAGTTTGAATTAAATTCTATTTTCATTGTTCTTCTAGCTCTGATCACGTTTTCAAGTACCATCGACGATCATTGAAAAAAAGAACCAAAAGGAAAAAGACGAAGTTGATTAGCTTTTTCCTCAAACTCGACAGAACGGAAAATCATAGAATAAAAATAGACTGTAATTTATTAAGGAAAGAAACATTGAAAAAAAGAACCAAAAGGAAACCGACGAAGTTGATTAGTTTTTTTCCTCGAAATCGACAAAACGGAAAATCATAGAATAAAAATAGACTGTAATTTATTAAGGAAAGAATCTCCCTCTTGTTTCGTCTCTCCACAAACTATAATCGTTGTATCGAAGCAGCTGTCGCGGAAACTCTTACTGGTTTTTCTTCAAAGTAATGTGAACGTCCACTAATTAACTTGTTAAATGAAGAAGATCTTTCTTTTCTCAAACAATTAAGTATTTAACCAAATTCAGCTAAAACATTTAAAACAAGCTTGCTGGCATAGTCGGTTGGACCGTGTTCCTACTTAAGTGTTGACGATTGTACATACGCACGATTGTCCAGAAGTCCACAGACTCTGATACTGATCAGCAAAAGCTAAACGCGGAAGCTCGCTGTGTAAGCAATTCCGATTCGAGGAACACGTGGAGATAGAACGACGGGCTGCAGCTGTTGTTGTCGAGCGTGGATCAACTCAATTTGCGATTGCATTATTGCAAAGCGCTCGGGAACTCGCGCGGCCGTAGGCCAACGCCACGCCCGCCCTACGAACGGTCTATTTGCAGAATACAAACTGTACAATCGAGAGTATTACGACCGTACAGGTCCATTGATGGCCGATGCGGTGGTTTAATAATGTGGCCGCAATCGGGCCGCGTATCATCGTCCCGCTGCCACCTGTCAACTTCGGTGACGACCGTCATCGATCACGCGGTACCAAGCGAAGAGCTAGCCTCTATTAGCGTTGCCAATATCAGAACTCGATTCTGTTGAAAAATTAACAGTAGTAGTTAAAGTGGAGTTCAGAGGAACCATCAAAAATGATCTTGACCTTAATTGAGAGCTGGCTACATAAAAACGTTTGGCTTTGGCGAACATGGCTGATTCCTATTGTAAACCTGATCGTCGAAGTTGAAATCTTGAAGCATTTCGGAGCTACTTAATAAAGGTTGTCAGAAACGTTGGTTTGTACATAAAAATCTACGCGGAATGAAAGCGAAATATTTTAACAGTATTCGTACAGTACGCGGCAGAGTTCAGCTGACGGCCCGTTTTCTCTAGATTTAAGTAGCTAATACATAGATGGGCAGCAGTCGCATCGCGCTACGCTAGCCGCTTGCACTGGCGTCGCAAAATTATACATGATAAGGTAATAAAGAAACTCTCGAATACCAACGAGAGCGTATCGATTCACCAAAACTTTCGAATATATCGAAGAGCAAGACTAATTTGTTACGACACCTTAAAGATTTATTACGACTGATTTATCACGACCCTAAAAAATTGCATTTTATATAGAACACGCAATTTTATGCATATGTTGATGAAAATAAATTAACTTTTTCTAAATACTAATATTACGGCCTGTACGAGAGCCTAATTAAATAAATATACATGTTCTGTGACCGCAAACTTTTCCAATGGACCATTTTGTACTTATAATCCGGCTTTCTATCGCGACATACTATTATCTCCTCCTAAAAATAGAAACGATTTGGTTAACCTGTTTTACAATACCCCCATGGCAATAGGAAAACTTAATTAAACAAATATGTATGTAGGTTGTGTAAAATGTAATCGCATGGCTATTTAATGGTTAATTTTCTGATCTTATTCGGCTATTTATTTACTGCCGTTTACAAAGTCTTCAAATTAGAAAAGAATTTACAATGAATCAAAAACTGTTCAACATAATAC
>NW_017179022.1:23531-34578 GCF_001652005.2 Ceratina calcarata
GAAAATTAACCATTAAATAGCCATGCGATTACATTTTACACAACCTACATACATATTTGTTTAATTAAGTTTTCCTATTGCCATGGGGGTATTGTAAAACAGGTTAACCAAATCATTTCTATTTTTAGGAGGAGATAATAGTATGTCGCGATAGAAAGCCGGATTATAAGTACAAAATGGTCCATTGGAAAAGTTTGCGGTCACAGAACATGTATATTTATTTAATTAGGCTCTCGTACAGGCCGTAATATTAGTATTTAGAAAAAGTTAATTTATTTTCATCAACATATGCATAAAATTGCGTGTTCTATATAAAATGCAATTTTTTAGGGTCGTGATAAATCAGTCGTAATAAATCTTTAAGGTGTCGTAACAAATTAGTCTTGCTCTTCGATATATTCGAAAGTTTTGGTGAATCGATACGCTCTCGTTGGTATTCGAGAGTTTCTTTATTACCTTATCATGTATAATTTTGCGACGCCAGTGCAAGCGGCTAGCGTAGCGCGATGCGACTGCTGCCCATCTATGTATTAGCTACTTAAATCTAGAGAAAACGGGCCGTCAGCTGAACTCTGGTACGCGGTATCGAATATACTTTTGCTTCTTCATTCACTTTGCCGAATTTCTTGTCCGTTCAACGTGAACATGTCGTCTAATGTATTCGTTAATATGAGTGTTAATATCAGTATTCGGATCTGTTTTCAAGTGAAATTTGGCATAGTTTTAGCAGCAGGTATCGTACCACTCATCGCTTTGAATCAGAGATAGTGAACGTTAATTACTTTCGCAATTAGCAACCGCTCTCGGATGAGACGGCGGCGAAGCTCTCTCTGCGTAGAACGAATAAATCTAATAATATCAGAAATTCTCTCACCGGCCGTGTTCTCGTTTCGCATTAATGATTTGTTCCTAATCGAGTTGTTTCATTCGGATATTCTTCAGATTAATTTTTATTTTACATTTCATCGCCCAGCAAGCTTTTGTCATTATTTTGTAAATTATACAATTCTTCAAAAACGATGTAAAAAATCGAAGTTAAAATTGTTACATCGTTAATTGAATGAGACGTGTTCATCTATGTTGTTTGTTATAAACGAACATTTTTTAAAAAGTAATTAAACTCGATAATTAAAAAGTACGATTACGTAGGATAGAAATACTGGCTGAGTGAAATGAGTTTCATAATTAATTTATGTAGACTGCTGGAACTTTTATAATATTCTTTTAACTATATCCGCGCGCCTGAAACTAGAAGATAGATAATGCCAGCAAGATAATTTGTTTCTCTCAAGGATTTTCAATCATAAAAATCTTTTTTTCTCTTCGTTTCGAAAATCGTATTACTTTCAAATCTGTCCATTCATGAAACTGCGGAATTGAAAGCAAGCGTTCGAACGAACAACTATCATAAACAGCAGAGTAAAAGTTGCTACACAACACGTGTTTGTTCCATCCAATTACGCCGAGTCCGATTTACGTCTCACATGGTTAGTTCTAAACTAACCGACGCGCCGGAATTTTTCACACGCGCAGAACACGGGAAAACGGGTCAAAAGAAGACAGGGCGAGCGCAACGAAAAAGGAAGGACCAAACGCGGACGATTTGCTAAAAGTTTTACGATCGCGCGTAGGACGTTTAGCCCGTTTACACCATTTTCAACACCCCCCCTCCCAGCTCTAGCTTTCGTCGCAGTTGTTGGAATTATTCATGAACGATACCCGTAACTTTTATGTTTCAAGATTAAATTTACAGCCAGCCGCGGTCCAGCTCGGAAACAAGTATAAAAGTAATCTCGGCATTAACGCATATACGCCTGCATTTTTAAACACATCAAGTGCATTCTTTAACCCGTTTATTTTTGACCTAACACTATAAGTTTTTTGATCCTCATTCATTCTCTTATTAAAACAAGACGATTAGAATACCATATAACATGTAATAGGCACATGTATATAAAACGTATAGAAGAGTCGTTAGCAATCAGAATGATTATAAAATTTATAACCACAGATTAATCCTTATCCATTGCCTAACGAAGTTAAATAATAAATTAAATAGGTTTGTTAAAACATAAATTAAATTTTTTATGAATTCTGACTCCTTAGCACATGAGTTCATAGATGCAATAGTTCTTCTTAAAATTCTTAAAACACATCTAAATTTATCAATTGTTATAAGATTTACTACGACATTTCATATACATCAACCTAATACTTTATTTTCTATCCGCCTAACTGCACAATTTTCCAATAATTTTAATTTATCAAAACGTTAATGAAACAGTTTTCTTTTAACAAAAAATTCAGCGTAACGTGTAGCGTGTTTGCGTACACAGAAGAAAGAAGCGAACATGGTCGTGCAGTTTTTGGGACATAATATGTATGAGGCATTTATGACAGTAATCCCATAGAAAATCCGGGCTCCCTGGGTTGCAGTGCAACTCGTAAAAGAGCCGATGTAACCCATAGCTGCAAACCTGCCATTTTTCGCGGCAATTTCGCGCTGGAATACGCACGGCAATATTTTTATTGCCATCTACGTTAACAGCGTGCAACGTCGACGCGGCCGTGGCACAAAATGCACGGATACCCACCAGGCCACCCGCGTACGTATGTATGTACATGCTGCCAATAATAACAGGATCTTTATTGGCAGCCGATCGCGAGAGGCCAGTATCGCAATTTTCCACTAGACCGGACGCTGTTAATTTCTCCTCGTATTCGGAAAATTCAGTGCTATCGTTTACGCAGCTCCATAAAGCGTAATGTCTCTTTCAGTAGTCTCTTTGGTAATACGGTACCGAACATTTTTTTATGTAGGAATCAACTGAATCTTCGTACTCGTATACTACATCGGTTTCCTCTATTATACTAGAAGGTACGCTGCTAAAGGAATTTTAGTGTACGAGCGATCGCGAATATCCTGCAATGTCTAAAAACAAGTTATCAAAACTTAATTTAAAACTCGTCATACAATAACCACAGCTAACAAGGTAACGTTCACGAAGTAAATTATATAGATAATTGGAACAGGACGTGGAACAGAACAAAACTAACAAAGAATGATGAAAGATAATATTTGTCCATGGCAGGAACAAATTACTCTCTAATTAGAAGTATTTTGTACAATGAAATTCTTTTCCCCGGAGCAATACTCTGGCGTGTTGAATTGAATTTTAACATACACTACCGACCAAAAGTTTGAAATCCTGAAAACAATTTCTCACCAAATTCGATAAATAATTTAAATAATTAAATATTTAATAATTTAATAAAAAATTAAATAATTTAAATCTCCCAATATTGTCGCGAAACTCTTCTATCTATAAATATACAGGGTGTCCAAGAAAGAATATTAGAGCCGTAGAGGGATGATTCTATGGGTGTTTCTGATAAACAGTTTCCTTTGGTAAAATGCAAAGTGAGGCATGGTTTTTTAATTATTGATAAAAAAACACTGACCAATGAGCGCTCAGTCACGGACTGTAACGCTCGGGCGTCACCCGCCAGAATCATCCTTTTTCGGCTCTAACACATTTTCTGGAACACCCTATATACATATAAAATGATGTCCTAATATACAGCAATTGTAAATTCTCTGCTTTGAAATCTTTATAAATTTTTAAACGTGAAAGTAATTGCAAACTTTTAGCCGATAGTATATCTGCGCGCACGTACGCACGCACATTAATGGACGCGCGCGGGCGAATTTTAATTATTTCGGTTTACGGAACACACACGGAGGTGGCTGTTCTCGCGTCTCGAAACGACCTGGCACCAGAGATAATTAAATATGGATTGTCCGACGCACGTTCGAGCCAGCCCGGCTACCGCTAATTGGACCAGAAAGAAGATGGTTACCGCCATCGCGGTAGCACCGGACGAGGCAATATTTCGCGATAATGAAGCCGTATAACGTGCACATACACCGGAACCAAGAGATTGCTCCTACGATCTTTAACTTTTTATTATGCCCGTGAGGCTGATCAACCTGCTAAATCAAATTGTTATAATCACCTTTATCGCTGCTATCGTAAATTATCAATCAAGTTTAAATGGATATCAGTTTAGAATTAACTGTTTATTGTTATAAAAAGCATTACGTTTTGGGTTTTTAAATCTGTTGTATAGGAAGAAGAAATACTAAATCATTTTATTATGCTTATTGAATTTATTTTTGAAATAGTATTAAATAGGAAAGTATAACTCAAATTTGCCTAATTTGTTAATTTTTAAGCTTATTTTGATGGAGTATGATTTTCTCACAATTTCCTGAATCAGTTCGTCATTCCTTTCTTCGCCCCTCCATCGACTGTTTCTGGATTTTGTCGTTAAGACGCAACAAGTGTTAATCGGATTACATTTTACGGTAAACAAACGAGATCGCGAGAATAATTCTTCGACCCGGTTAATTAATTAACTCACAGACCTGATGCTCGTGCGATGCGATGGAGCAATTCCATGGGAATTATTTTCTTCCCTCGTGCCGCATCGAACAAGCGCTATTGTTCGCAGGATTAATTGCCTCTTTATTGTCCCAAGAGATCCTTTTCTCGATTCTTCGAATCAGGACATTTACGATCTTACAGGTATTGTCTACAATACTGAGATCTTAAACCATCCATTAGAAATGTTAACATGAAATTTAAAACTAACGTTCTTTTTAATCTTTAATATGGACTTTCCCAGTTTTATTTATCTTAACATTTTTCTGTCTTCATTTTTTATTGTTAAAAATCATAATATTACTATAAAATTACATTGTTTAAAATTATTCAGTATATCGTAATTATACGTGCACATAACGTAATCAAAGGGGAGGAACGATACATTGGAATAGTTACTGTAGCTCCAGTATGTACACACATATGTACTCATATGTACGGTATATGCGCGTATCCCTGCCACAAACAGGTCAAAGAAACCTGTCCGCCGCTAAACTTCCCTTTGTCCGAGCAAAAACCGGCCGGCAGCCTGCTCTGCAGCTAAAATGAAGTTCCCCAAACCATAATTAGCAAAAAACGAAAGCGCTTCCTCGTGAGCTTGCAACAAATTACACCGCGGACCCAGCGGCAAACATATTTTCCATGGCCCTCGCATTCGTGTTTCAACAGACAGAAACAATTCCATTCTCTATTCGTGAAAACTTTGTGCAAATGACGTTCAACAAATTGTTAAATCAAACACACACAGACTGAGTTAGTGAGAAATATCATTTAAAATTATCCACTGCTCATTGATTTCATTGTAAAGACTAATCGAAATATATGTTATAATTTGACAAAATACAAGGATAAATTCATTTAATACTTCATCATATAATGAATTCATATACATATAACTAAACTATTTTATTATAATAATACTAAATGTACTATTTTATTATATAATGTGGCACCTTCTATTCACCTAGTATATTCGTATTATTTTAATATGTCGTATTAGATTACTCTTTGATATTTTATTTCATTAAGCTAAATCTCCCAGTTTCTATTCATGCCACGATTTCTTCTCACTGGCTTATTTTTCAATCATTTTAAGATAACATATAAAATTCTATTCACTTGCTTATTTTCCTATAATTTAATGATAACACGTAAAGTCTTGACTGGCTTATTTCTCTATNATTATAAAAAATACGCTAATAGAAATTGTGATGCGAACAGAAGTTAGGATATTTACCTCATATATGTGAATTTTGAATTTGGTTTGGTCAAACTTCATTGTGTTTAATTTATAATTAACAATTTCCTGATAAACAGAACTCAAAGCTTCACAAATCTAGTTTCCCCATAAAAATAAAACTGGAATATGGGACATTCATCTGTATTTATTACTCTTCTAACTTTATATCTCAAAACATAGTTTCCAGGTTCGCGAGCCGAAAAATTCGTTGTTTACCAAATAAAAATCCCAGTGCAGACGTAACAGTGATGCATCCATTCAGTTTCGAACAGTTACGTCACTGTCCATGATGAAAAATAAAGTTCCTTTGTTTTTTAGATGTACCGTTTTCAGACACGTCAAGTTCAGAACCGCTTTTCACCTGCCAGTGACAAAGTTCATCGATGCATCACTGATACGGTCTCCTATACATATTTTTTCATGGAATTCGACATAGTTGACAGAATGAACATTCTGTCGACGTACAACCAACAACAAATATTTTTTACTATCCGAAACGAATAGAAGATTTGAATCCTGTTCTCTTTTTAGCTCTACGTCAAATATTTACTCGCGACTGGATTTACGGATAGATCAATTTATCCTCGCGTTCATTGAACGAGCGTCGTTTACGTTACACACTTTCGTTTCTCCGTTTCAGGCGGACCTGTCCTGCCAGAACACGAAGCAGACCGTGGGCGCGATTTATACGCGCACGAACTTCGTGACATTGAAATACGTCACCGACTCCTGGGGCACCGTCTCGAACGGTTTCCGTCTCGTTATCACTGCCGTCAAGGATCCAAGTGAGTACATACATTTCTCTATACTCCACTCTATGCGATAATTCCACCTACGTTCTTCTTTTGTTCTCGCTTGGTCGCGTATCTGATAGGTGGAAAGTTTTACGGCAAAGTTCTGTCCTACGGTTTGCAGTTTCGTTCGTTTCGTATGCGTTATCACTTGGATGGCTCGCCATGTGACAGTGATAGAAAATCCAGTCGTCCAGAAATTATTTAGATACTTTCCAATGTGAAGCACGAGTTATAGAATTAATTTTACGTATCAAATCTGGTGGTGTAGCTAGTTTATTAAATTATTATCTCTAATCTCTGAAATTAGATTGATAATGAAATTTTACGTATGGAATCTAGTGGTTTATAGCTAGCTACGAATTATTATCTATTATAAAATTATAAACATTTTTGATAAAATAGATTGATAACAAATTTTACGTATTGAATCTGATGGTGTAGTTAGCTGTGAAACATCTGTAATCGGAACGAATCTCTGTTTGATAAAATAGATTGATAATAATAAAGGAACAATTCGAAATACCTACTTCGAATGAATTTCCGGGTTAATAAATTCCATTAACATTAACTTATATTTGAATTGAGACATAACTCTTTTTTGGCATTAAAGAGAATTGCAAAGCTGTAGCACGAATGAAAATGTTTTGGAATCCTACGCTAGGGAAGGATGTTAAAGAATTAAATGACTCGTGAAGCATGCCATTGAAACGTCTTACTGAAAGGAAATTGAAGGTCCGTTTTATCTCTCTTTAATTCACGGGTGCCTTCTTTTTCGAGTAATATATTCTACTCCAGTTAGTTCGATTTAATGAAGTGCTTAATGCACCGTGATTCAGCGAGGCACGGAATCGGAGAGAGAAGAAACATATTATGGAACGTTCTCTCGGCGATAACGGAATATTGTCGTTATCATCTTTTATGCCTTGTACTTACCAGGTTATGCGTATGAACTGGAAAGATATTTTAATTTCAATAATGGCTCCCATCTGCACCTTAACAAGTAGTTTTCTGTACATCTATACAGCATAGCATTTGCCACGTTAAGAAGCCAGCAATTCAATTGCATGGCCGCAGAATCATTGTACTTAAGCTATTAGAGTCTTCATTCAATTCTGAGATGAATGGAAATTTGGTGAAGGATATTTCTTTTTAAAAATTCTGTCTCATTCCACTTGCTCTACTTTTTTTTTAAAAACGGAATTACAAAGCGCTACCACGATAAATGCTAGAAAAATATCAAATTTTGTCACGGAATTACATGTAACATCCTCTTTTATTTTCGGTCGTCGATCGCAATTAATCCGGAGCGAGAATAAATGAAACAGTAAATTAACGAGGCTTCCTATTAACGGCTCTCAAATTATCTCCCGCTTCGTTATTTCGCGTCCGTGGTTCTCGATGCCGCCTACCTCTCCCCTCCGGGTAATTTTAAATTAACAGGGACATTCGCGTGTCGAAAGATAATACCCACCGTCGTCCGACCGTGTAAAATGCCGTCTCCCTCCGGTTTTCCTCGCTATAATGCGGAAACGCTAAGATTCGACCAAAAATCCGGCGTGGAAATTCTGACGCTGCCTCGGTGAAAATGGGGCGCGATAAATTAAAGCTCGCGGCTCACGAATTTTCCTCCTCGCTTGCGCGTGGTCTTGAAAAGCGGCAGACAGCGATAGGGGAAAGAAAACTGCTTGCTAGGCTGCGTCTGGCCAACGGATTTCGTTCGTGATGCTTCAGCTGGTTTTTTCATACACCCACCGGTTTTCTACTATCCGTTTGCTCGCGTTAATGAATGTTTAATCGTTTTCGCAAATGTTTCACGGCAGATCCCTAAATCAATTAAGGGAATCGGTACAATTGTACATGTGCTAGTTCGAATCAACAATTATTTTACATAGTCTGTTTCAATTCTTCACAAAGGTTCATTTTCCCACGTGTTATTTAATATTATCATTAATTTCTTTGAAGATGAATTTGCATTGGTTACGTGAAAGTCAAATATACTATTTTTAGTTAAAATATTCTTCAACTTACGGTACTTCTAACGAAAAATCATGATTTACAAAAAAAACATTTTGACAGGTGGAGTAACAAAAATGTTACGTAGATTTTATACAACCTATAATTATAACCAGAGATAGTTAAACGGAAAGCTCATTATCCGTATAGTCTGTGATGTATGCACAGCTACTGTATCTAATGGTGGCAATTCGAGAAATTCGGAACTGCTCGGAATCACGGAAGCTCCTTAGCCAAATATGACAGAAGGCATTCCAGTGTGGCGTATGGATTTGTTGCAGGCGATATTAAAGTGACCTGAAACGAGATGTTTCGCAAATTGACAGAATATCGTCTTGATAGTCATTGCATCTACCGTTCGGAAATATAAATACCTTTTTACGTGATATGATAAAATATAGCATAGTATATAATATATAATAATATATAAATGTTTAGTTTCATCGCGCGCGCGCGTCATTGCATTGGATGCCAGAGCATTGGAGAAACGGGGTATTTATTACTATTTTCAGATTTTGCCCCTTTAAGGAAAAGTAACACAATGAATTACGGATTGAGAATCATTATTCCAAGCTGTATCTAAATAGATACGATTTTTAAAGGATCATAAATGGTGCATAAAATCACGTTCCAATTTTATAGATATAGATGCTTAGTTTCATCGTCGGACTAGTACAAATTCAATTTTGGGAGGTAGTAGCAGGAAATGAAGACGAGGGATGATTAAGAACATTGCGCTATGCATTTTCGGTCGGGGCACGTTTAAACGCGAAATCAATCCGGATTCAGGCTAAGCCAGCTACCGCGTATCGATTACCTATTTTTCACATAAAGTTTTTCATGCGTCGCCCTATAAAACACTGCATTAGCGTAGTAATTTATCGGACGCCAGACGGAAGCCGGAAGTTTTCAGTCTTCCTCGGTCCAAGCGTTTCCACTGGAACTCTCTGTGCTGTTCCGCGTCTACCGACGAAATTCGGTACGAGACGACGGCGAGGTTGCTCGCAGCAGAATTTCCGGCGAGAGTCGGCGAAATTATTAACAAGCTTCCCGTCAATAAATTCACGTCGGACCGTGTCGTGTCGTTAATTTTATTTCATTTTACATGCAAATTAACCGTGTAGCCGCGGCGATATCGTCGAACTTCGTTTAATTGTTTGCCCGCGAGAGTTTCGCTTGACTTGGGAACTCGACCAGCTCGAACTTTTCGAACCGTAACTCGAAATTCCGAATACGTACGTGTCTGCATTATACCTTGCTGTTGCTCTTTTGGTCCTGATTTCAATCCGCTTCTCGAAATATATTCAACTTGTGCGATGATCAATCTATGTCCTTATTACATTATAAAAAATGTCCTGACTGATTTACATATCAAAGCCTAGTCTCTGTCATCACATCTAGAAACTACAAATTCTAAAAACATATTTCTCTGATGACGTAGGAACACATTAGGAAAGAGTTTTTCAAAATTCCACCATGTAGGGGATGAAAAGGGATGAAATGCGTTTTTACGAATTTCTAGTGTCTTTTAGAATATTTAATGTATTGATTTAATTTTTATTTTAAACGATAACAAAATGTACAAAAATAAATTAATTGCTAAACAATTGATAAACAAAATAAATTAATTGCTGATTCTATATAACTNGTATATAAAGTGTATATACATACTTTTGGGAGACCTTTTAGAAGTGAAAATTTATAATGAGGAGTATTTTCAGACATTTAATATACAGATGAATCAGGCAAAAAATCATTTACAATCAATTTTTCCTGTAAAATGAAGACTTGAGCCTCTAATGTCTTACACCTTTAATGTCTGTATTTCTAGTCAGTCAAAATTCGGTGTCGTTATTTCTAGTCATCGATGTCTGTATTTCTACTCAGTACAAAAATCATGACTCTGCTTTTACTGAAGCCACTTCTGTATTTCTACTGATTGTGAGATGGTAAAGTATTTATTTTATGTAACACAACGTGGTTATATGATTCCATTTGAAGAGTTGTTGCAATATTACACTATTTAAAAAGTACTTGTTCATATACTTCTACACACATTTTGACGTTTGGCGTTCCATATTTTACTCATATTGCAACAATTCTACATTTCTTTTATCTTCATATTTCACATCTTATCGTTACTCCCGTTCACTAATAAATTACAACCGAAAAAAATATGTCACTCCTGCGGCCAACCCTCAGCCGCTAACGTTTCTATTCAACATTTTTCAACGAGAAACTCGTCGTAAACATGCATGAAACACTCGTTTCGTTCCCTTGTGCGGTCATTAGCATATTCTACTTGACATGGGCCGACGGTCTGGGCACAATAATAGAAGGGTAGTCCTTATCGAATGAGGCTAGTATCAGGATGATATAAAAGAAAACGTCGCACGCGAAACCGCGTTTTGGGTTGCTTTGCCTAAATACTTGTTTTACAAAAATATACCAGCATTTTCTTCATCAACTTGTTATTTTCACTGTCATTATTTGTATGTACTTAAGGTTTCATATAAACTTTCGTTATTTATTTAAGAAAGAATTGTTTCTTACAC
>NW_017179023.1:0-641 GCF_001652005.2 Ceratina calcarata
CTCCTTCTAGCGCTATGGGGGAGGGCCTGCGACCCCTCACGGATTGCACCAGGCCCATCCCACGCTTTGCTTGAAGCTCTACCTTATGAAGTTGTCAAACCTTTCGGGACGACTATAAGGTTCAGGCTTTTAGCCCATGATATCAACTTCACACCTCTAACATCGTTCCTTTTGCTGCCCCAGTTTTTGTGGTGCGCATTGAAATCGCCTGCAATAATTAAGGGAACATTTTTAGGTATTCTTTCAACCACTGATTGCAGTTCTTTTAGAGTTCGTTCGAAATAAAGAAATGGTTTGTTCGGGGATATATAACACCCTATGATGTAAAATCGCCCAAAGTCAACTGTCACGAAACCATTACCGGACTGTACGGCCTTCACAGAAAATGCCTGACTGGTGTCATTATAATAAATGGCCACGACTTTGAAATTGTCGCACAGCCAATTGTTTTCTTTCACTGAGTATGGCTCACATATTATACCTATCGAAAACTCGTTTTCGGTCATATGACTCTTAACCAACGCTATGAAGCGTACGCATGGTTAATATTCGTTTGCAGAATTTTTATAGCCATTATACTAATTGTGTTTTTTCTTTTTCAGGTTCCGTGACGACGTCATCCTTAAGAAGATTCGAGCTTC
>NW_017179024.1:0-641 GCF_001652005.2 Ceratina calcarata
TCCCTTTCAGATCATAATTATATTTATTACCAAATATCACTTCAGGATATCCCGGCATTCAAAATCGATTTTAATGCAAGAAAGTTAGACTATATAAAATATACTGAAATATTAGAGATGAACTTAAAAAAACATGCCAAAGAAATACGGTTCCCATGAGCAAATAGACAGGGTCAATGAACAATTAACTAGTTCGATTATCAATGCAGCGAACAAGGCCATGAAAAGCAGGAAAATTAAATACAAAACCAAACTACTTTGGTGGAACAATAGATCAGAAATGCTAGAGCAAAATTGTAAAGAGCTCAGGAAAAGGGCACGTAGGACAGGGAGGAACGCTGACAAGAGAAAAAGCAAGAGAATGGAGATTAAATTAGCTAAGGAAATTAGAATAGCAAAGAAAAAGTCGTGGCGCACTTTTTGTAATAACCTGAAAGGCACCCAGGATATTGCCAGAATCAATAGGATCCTGGAAAGAATAGACAGTACTAACCTAGGATTATTAAAGAAACCGGACGGTAATGTGGCAAATAGTATACAGGTGTTGCGGATTTTTGGGCTTTCCGCAAGCCTCCCTGATGGACGAGGTCGGATAGCTAACACCAGTACGCGATTACGACACAAAACATTTATTATGAGCT
>NW_017179025.1:0-641 GCF_001652005.2 Ceratina calcarata
TTCTAGCAGTCAAATTCGGAAGGATTAAGACATCCATTATCCAGTCAGTGTCGTTGCACTGCAGTACGTTGTCCGGCAATGCGGAAAATTAAGTGTTGCTTGTGATTGTCCTCGTGCGTATTCACGGGACAAACGGAAAGTCGCAATTAGCTCATCAGTATCAGGGAATTCTGCGTGGATATTCCAAGAAGACAACGGAACGACGAGAATTCTTTCATCGCGCAAGGTACCGTCTTTGGTTGAGTGCTCTCCGAGCCAAGTAAAGGCGCAACACCCACCCGCAACGTTACAGGCGTCATACTCGAACGTTCTAGAATCGCTGGACCTAGCGATTCGGCGTTGTTGGGAAGGCAAAAACTGTATCGATAAAGGAATCAAAACAATGCACTCGAGTTGTCCAGCGAACGGACGATAGTCGAATCGTCGTTCATTTTCCGCGTAAAGTATCGCATCCGGACTTTGAGCTGGGAGACTTTCTAATTTATGCTCTCTCCGTGTTGACGCGATTGCGGAAAAAACTGAACCGAGAGCCGACGTTCGTAAGACTACGGCGAGTTTCTGGCGGAATACCAGTCGTTGAAACATTTGACGAAGCTCAGGTCAATTGAGCCGTCGAGACAGTACATTCTGCACAGGGCCGT
>NW_017179026.1:0-640 GCF_001652005.2 Ceratina calcarata
CAGATTTTAACCAATAATTTCGTAATGCAATACGAAATTACATTCTCTTTAGCTGAGTTTCGTCACATTCGAATGGATTTGAAACTTTTGACTGATAGTGTATGTACGACCTCGTGGATCATGGTAGACTCGCGGTTACGATAGCTGTCTCGGTTCATCCCCCTGACACGTAGAGCACGGAGAGGCCGTGGTAGCCGCGGGTAACCCGTAACGTACGTACCGCGGATGCAACCATCGAAATATGAACGCGGCGCGAGAGGCCCCCTCGCTAATTACACGGCTGTCTCGGCGAACGCCACGTTTCCTAATTGTAAGCGAGCGAGTGTCTGGACCCCATCGTCGGCCGTCAGATCCGCTCCAGGGATTTTTCGCGCGCGGACATGCCGGGGGTAATAGAAAAGCGGCCTCGGATTAATTATGCCCGTGTACACACGCTATTCGCGGTATGCACCTACTTGATCTCGCACCCGTGAACTCGCGTTAAACCCTGATATCATTCTGCTCGATCTTAACAAAAGGAGAACGCTCAGACGCGTGTCTACACTTCAGCAACTAGGATTTTTGGTAAAACGATGAGTTTCATATTGCCTGATTAGTAGTTACTGCGATCCTTATCACGATAGTTTTCATTACGTCATGC
>NW_017179027.1:0-640 GCF_001652005.2 Ceratina calcarata
AAGTTCAGTATTACAAGCAATTTATCATAAATATTTTTATGTAAATTTGATCTTGTAAGTTTCTATTTAAACTAACATATAATTTTGTATTTATATGTATGACATAGCGCGCACAAAATAATAAAACACTTTCTAATACTTTGTTACATTTTTTAACTAGGCAACTTAGTATGTATACCTAACGCCTTGAATTTTGGTCAAACATTAAACATATACAAACAGTCTTCGTGCGTTATGAAAATCTGAAAACCTGTGTGAAAGTGAAAGTTATGTATATTTACTTAGACCAAAATCCAATAAGTTAGCCGTATGTATGTACACATGAATAAGCACATGAGCCAAAGTATACTTACGTACGAACGTATGTATAAGTTGCAACAAAATTTTATTGTATTTTACCATTTCTATGTCACGTATATGCTCTAATTAGTAAAAGGATAAATTTATCGTTAGAATGATTAAACTAAATGCATTAGTATGTCGATGTAAGTCGCAGTAAATCTTAATATGCATTGAAAGATAGAAGGATATAATAAGTGTTTATTATTACATACTTCTAATTGTAAAACAAACTTTATCGATGCTAGTCAGACTTACAATTTTTTAAACGATTTATTGAACAACGAATAATGTGGTACAC
>NW_017179028.1:0-640 GCF_001652005.2 Ceratina calcarata
AATGTATGCTAATTTTAATAACGAAGTAATCATTTTTTTAAATCTGCAACTAGGTCATATGAGATTGCTTTGAATCTTATTTTACACGCGGAATATACGAGAAGTAATTTTGACTAAGGGCACTATATTTAATTCTGTAAGTATGCTGTATCGTAAGATATGTCAGTTGTCATGTTTTAAAAAATTAAAAGCCAATTGAAAACTTGTTAAAAATGAAGTACATTAAAAACTCGTTAGCCTTTGTACAAAGATGAAGAATTGGTTACGTTATCAGCGTAAAATTACTACATAAACTCGTAGTTACAGAAGATTAGGCAAAAGATATCTAATATAATGTAGCATGTTGAAGAAGTGGGAGTATGATGGGGTCATGGGGCAAGTCTATGAAATCTGAAGAGAATATTTAAAGCTCGTACAATCAAAGATTTTAGTTAGTTTCTAGAATTCTTTTGCGTGCAGTGAACATTTATCCATTTCTTGTCTTATTTTCCTTCATCTTTTAAATATCGATAGGTAAGTTATAACAGGCAATATAATTATTGAATGCTAGCAATTATTCTGAATTTCAATTTTATTTTTAATTCTTGAATTTATCGAGGATTAAGGTTGCGTTTAATTATATCACAAAAGATGTAACCAA
>NW_017179029.1:0-640 GCF_001652005.2 Ceratina calcarata
CAGCAGTTCCGTATCCCATAATCGGAGCTGATTTTCTTAACAAATTCGGTCTCGTTGTAGACGTGCGAAACCGTAAAATCATCGACCCCTCGACAAATGCCTTTTGTAGAGGTACATTTAAACGATCACCAGTTGTCGACGTAAATACCATCAAAACTCCCGCGGAGATCACTGATCTTCTGCGTCAATTTCCGCGTATACCGCAGCGGAAATACTTCCGCTACACGAATATCCCCTGGTCGACCCCAATACAGGCTGGACCGCCGTAAAATTGCATGCTAAATTGCGTAAGAGTAGCTATCCTGTAAATAGAATAAAGATACCGAATTATTACCAATTCGGGTTAGGGAACTCCCTGTGCAGATTACAGTTGTTCTAATCCGTATCGCAGACGACGTCTGTACGGCGGAAAGCGGATTAGATAAATTCTCAGAAATTTGCTTCGAATTCGAGGTATCGACGCTCATCGGTCAACACACTGATTTGGAATAATAAGAAACCGCGGCACACGTATCATTGCCGATAAGCGGCTCTTTATCTAAACTATATGCTACTCTCTCGCACTCATGCTCCGGGCGTATACAGGCCCGTATGAGTCACCGCTCGCGGTACATAAGAAATCGATCACGACTTCTTAATC
>NW_017179030.1:0-641 GCF_001652005.2 Ceratina calcarata
CGGTTAAGTGCATCCGCGTGTGCCATGCTTCGACGGTACATTATTATATGCTAGTCCTTGGACGGTACATTACTTCGAATGTAAACTCTTGAGTTTCCAACCACCATCGGCCTATGCGGGGCAATAAATCCTTTTTCGGAAAGGTTGTCCGTAAAGCGTTGCAGTTTATTACCACTTTAAATTTTATACCCAGTAAGTACACCCGAAAATATCTCAATGCGAGGACAACAGCCATGGTTTGCAGTNTAGCAGAACCGCTCTAACTCCAATGGAATTCGTATCTGTGTGTAGCTCGGTTGGATGATTCGGATCAAATATGTACACCACCTATCGCGATATTAATTGTTCTTTTATTGTTTGGAAAACACGTTCTTGGGGCTCTTGTCACGTGTCAACGGTCTAGCCATTGACGCAAAGTTCTTAATGAATTTTCTAAAATAGCTTATTAACCCCATAAATTGCCGAGCTCCGTGAAGTTGGCACCCCCAATTGCAAATTTTTACAAAAAGCAAATTGCATTCGTTTGTGCACAATTTGTCCACGTTAGTCCTGTTATGAAGTCGAACCGTGCCAAGGGCCCGACGGATGACCGAGTCTGTCGACTCAGTCGGGTTTAATTAGGGAAGGAAAAAGACGCACAG
>NW_017179031.1:0-640 GCF_001652005.2 Ceratina calcarata
AAAAAAAAGAAAGAAACAAAAGTAGATCCTTACGAGAAGAAGAAAAATGTGGACAGAAACGACAAAAAAATAAAAGTAATAATAAATTCAACTCGGATACAGGACCGACCAATCGTTACCGGCGATATTATATATTTGTAAACACTTTTTGAATGAAAGAGTATAATACGCGAGATGTGAAATGGAAGAAAAGTAAGTGAACAGAAGAGAGATCTAAAACGGTGACTTCGCATAACTCGCCACTTGGCAGTTCGTTTTTTAGCTTTAGGATAATTATTGTATATCTATCCGCGCAATACATCGCTTGATAGGTCAGCAACACACTTGTGTCACGTTTTTTGACGATGAACTGCACACGTATACACACATACACGGATTCTAAAGAAAAAAAAGAAGATATTTTCGCTGGTTGTTATCCGAACAGTCAACGGTGATCCGAATGAACCGAGAGGTCGACGGCAAAATAATAATAAAACTGTGCCTGTTCGGGCCTCGGATAGCAACGAGGGACGTGCGTTTTTATGGATCGTAATACAATGTAAATTTAACTTATTTAAAAGAATATTTCCTAACAACTTTTTAATTGTATATATGATAATTTCTTAGCATAACTTATATAAATGTACTATTATACGATTGT
>NW_017179032.1:0-10242 GCF_001652005.2 Ceratina calcarata
TTTATTGCCATGCCATGTGCTCACCCACGTTTCCCAAAACAGTTCACCAAAAAATATTTCTCTTAAAATATTTTATAATTTTCGCCGAACTAACGAAACCTAATGAAACATATATATAGAATTTGTTGGACCTACTATAAATATGAAACGGTGGCGTAGGTACAGAAATGGGATTCTTATAAGTTTGTAAACTAACAGCTCGGTAGCGTTGAATGCAAAGCCCGGCGCATCGCTCATGGAAAATTGTCCAGAGGGATTCGAAGTTCGCCAAGAAGGAATTCTAGATACTTTACGTAGTTCCCACTGTTTGACGATTCCGTAAGACGTATACCTCCTACGAGAGAGGAGAGTTGCCCGCGCGTTTCGTCAGCATTTTCAACGGGCTTAATCAGACCCGGGATATATTGAGATATACCAAATTCCGTATTCAATACGTAAGGCACGGAACTTCTCTCAGGAGCTCGGGCGCTTCCCACATTCTCTTTGCCCCTGTAATCCATTTCTTATCGAGACTACCTTTCAACAATATTACAATCCAGCTTTGTGTAACAATAAGAACTATGCAACAGCCTGGGGTTTATCGAGGGACTTAAGGAGATGTTACTTAATTAAGGGGATGTTACTTAATAAAATACAAACCACCCTTTGCATTTTTCGAAAGTTTATACTTTCAAAAACATCATACAAAAATTTCAAGGTTGAACCTCAACTAGTTTTTCACAATAAAAAAAATTGAGGACGATTGGAGACAGGTAGGTAGGAGGAGGTGATTAAAAAAATAAACGCAATTCAATTTGAGTTGAATTAAAAAGCCTAATTAAATTCAAATTGGATCTGGTAACTAAAACACTCTGTGCAATTGAATTCGAGTTGAACTAAAATATCGCATTCGATTCAGTTTGAATCCGATAATTAAAAAAGTGAATGCTATTCAATTTTCGGTGAATTAAAATATCGGATCTAATTTAAAATAAAGTCAAGAAGGGAATCAATTATAATAGTAACAATCCTCCTTAATCCCTTAACTTACAACTGTGACTAAAAGTGTGAGACACGTGGTCTCGTATTTGGGCCAAAATTGATTATCACGAATTTGGTTAGTGCGTAGGTTGCTGTTTGTAATTCGTTATTTACACTTGGTCCCAAGCTGTTGAAACCTAAATCGCATGTATGTGTGCACGTATGTATGTATTTGGGAAGCGCATTTCCGTGTGCTTTTACGGTGATCAGTCCTGGCTCTCCCCCCACACCAGGCACACTCTCACCCCTTCGCTAAGGGTGCACACCAGTAAATCAGGCATAGGCAAATCATTTTTCCCCACACTAGCCGCTCTCCACACTATTCGTAAATAATGTAGATACGCGCCCGTACGTTACATAGCGTCAAACATCCCCACCGTAGCCATCGTGGCTACCACTTTTGTCTATGCCCGCACTAAATGTAGACGGCGTCAGTTCTACTACCGAGCAGGACCTCAGAAACTTACCTTCGACCGCGGGTTTCTGAAAGTAAATTACAGAAATTGTACATCCTCGTTCAAAGTTCATACTTAAGGCTTGTGTAATAATGCTACTTGTTTAATACTAACACTAATAGACTTGTATTTGAACATACTATGTCATATTTAATGACTATTAATTGATTCGTAATTTAGTAATGAGTGAGGCCGGTATAAAATAATAATTAAGTTATGGTTAGGTTAGATTCGGTGCACTTGAGTCACCTCGAAAATTGTAATTGCTATAATTAAATAACTAATTCGATATTCACTAATTTTGTTGAAATATATCGAAGCTTAGGTTGGCAAAATTTATTTCTACTAGCTTGTCTTTTTTATTATAAACAAAAACTAATGAATTATGAATAATTGTATTCCTTGTATAATTTCCTATTAGTATTATTATTATACAAGTTGGGGCAATGATTTCATAGGAAGAAAAACAAAAGCAAATGTGAAATTGTTTGCTTAATCGAGTGACTCTGTTCATATTTCGAGTTTAATAAATCGCCTAATTAAAGATGTAGCATCAATTTAAAAACTACCCTCGAATTTAACGAATAAGTATCAAAAAATTTTCCCTCTGTGAAAACTTCTGCGAGTTCTTTTTTGTGAGAACAATTGACAGACACGATCAGACAGACAGAAGTATCGTCGGAGGCAGGTCCGCGGTTTTGTTCGACGCACGAAAGGAAAGAACGCCGGAGGGTCGGTTAGGCTAGGTGGGGGGTTAATACAGCGGGCTGGATGTAGCCGAACGCAACGTGAATTTTTATTATACTTACCCATACGTGTCTCGCGGTCTGGTAAACTTCACCCTACCCCGTCGGTGCCCGGGAACGAGATAGAATCCGCAGCCAGACAAAAATCTCTCGCTCGAACGATAATTCGAGTTCGGTTGCGTTTCGGGGGAATCGAAGGATACGTGCGGATACACTCCTCTTCATAAGTCTCATTCTGTAACACAATTCATTAACAATCATTGTATTATTTATTGTTTAATTCTTTATTGTATAAATTTATTGATTGTATAATTATTGTAACAAATGTTGCATTGTATATAATTAATACAGCCAGATTCCATGCACTCTATAATATATTATATAACAAATTATAGAGTGCATGGAATCTAACCATAACTCAATTATTCATAATTCAGTTCCTGTTTATAATAAAAAAAAACAAGTTAGTGGAAATGAATTTTGCCAACTTAAACTTTCATATATTTCAACAAAATGGCTGAATATCAAATTATTTATTTAATTATAGTAATTACAATTTGCGAGGTGGTTCAAATGAGCTCAAACTTAACCTAACAGTAACTAAATTATTCATAATTCGTCAGTTCCGGTTTATAATAAAAAAAACAACCCAGTAGAACTAAATTTTACTATTTTTTTCGGTAAACGAGCATCGTCAGATATGGAATGTATTAATCGACGAACGTTTAATTGGGCTGGGGAGGTAAATCGCATATAGAAATGTGTATCGACACTTGACCCGAATACAGATGTGCGTCAAGTGCAGCGGCGTGCGTCACGCGCCAAGTATTTATGTATGAAGCTCGATCGGAACGCAAATGCCAAGATAAATGGCGAACAGCGTGCGAGCAGATTCGCGTAATAATTTATACGAAAAAAATGTGATAAACAGGTGGCGCGATCTGAAATAAGTGGGGGTGGCGCGCGCACTTCATCTTCTTGACTATCGAGCTCGGTTCTCAAGTTACTTTTCCAAGACTAGAAATTGCCTTTTCTATTTCGCTCTCGAATGAATTCTATTATTATTATTATTATTAAACAGAATTGACGACACTTAAAGGATTAACGCAAAGCGTGAAAACACACTTAGCACGTTGAGGGGTATTGAGGCTCGTTAATGCCCAGGCGAAGCAGCTGATACCCTATTAAAATGATCCCATTACGTATATTGCGTGAAGTAATTATGCAGGTGCATTATCGAGGCTTTTAATGCGTTATAAAATTCGGACGACCGGACCCGGGGCGAACGGTGTTTGACGATAACGAGGCGGGCGTTTTCGACTGTGCGGGAAACTTTTCGCACGCGTAAATCCGTAACGAACCGGGCAAGTTATGAACAACACCTGCCCGTTCGTCGGCCATTTTTTGTTTTTTGTTTATTTTTTACCACGGTCAAAGGACGTGGCGTCGTAAACGACGATCCTAGAACCTTGTGACATGATATTCTGTTGCAAACGTTTTTGACGAGGTAACCGCGGTATTACGTGATCGTTAGCGATGTAACTAGACGTGTTCCATGCACTCGAGTCACGTCGCAAATTGTAACTATTATAATTAAATAAATAATTTGATATTCACTCATTTTGTTGAAATATATAGCAATTTATTTTGGCAAATTTATTTAGGATAGATTAAGGTAGAAAAATGTTGATTGTGTAAAATATAAAATCAGGGAAATAGATGTGATTATTAAAACGCAATAAGGAACTTAAAATAGTAAACTGCAGACTTAATGCAATTATGCAGTTAAGTTACGGTGCATTAAGTTAGATTAGGATATTAGTAAAAAAACACAAAAACCAGTAAATTGCATATAATTATTGAAACTTGGATTTTATACAAAAAATCTTAACATTCCAACTGTGATTACAGACGAACCCAGAATGACAGACGCCATTATTTTAGTTCGTGTCATTTTGAATGATCGTTCGTTTGATTTCCTGTCGCGTCTCGTGGCGATCCCATACGTAGGGGAGAGCGAGTCGCGTCTCAGCTTACCGACACGAGGGTGAAACCGAGAGCGTTCTGGAATAGCCGACGCAAAAGCGAGCTTAAGAGCATCCTAATCGCGTCTTAATCTAGTTGGAGGATGCAAGGACTCGGCTCGTGATCCACCGTAGAAGACCTTTGCCTCCAAGGGCCACCGGTTACGACCACGCCTCCTACATCTGCAGGTTTCATCCCTCGCACGTAAAACTAAGTCTCGAAATAATTCAATAACAACCAAGCAAACCCATCCATTTATACACTCCCTTTCAGAAGTCTTCAAGAAAAAAACAGTCAAAGTCACTCACTCATTTTTTCTAACCTTTTTGTCATCAAATTTGTTTTATAATTTTATTATTTATTACAAAATCTAATTTATTAAATAATTAAAAGTATATAATTTAGTATATAACATCGATTAGAAAATTTATTACATGGCTTTGTATTGATTGAGAGTGTTGAGTTTTTTTGGCAGTTTTTTTGGCAGTGTGGGTGGTTGGCATTTGGCGAACTTATGAACGAATGTGTACAAGAGGTTTTCCCTCGTAGTCAGCATCCGTGACTGACTCGCGAGAGCTGAATTACTGTACCCTCGTGTGGTCCCTCGAGATGGATTCGATGCTAATACTGGCCGACTAATTGCACGCTGCTAAGAACGCAGTGTGACAGCGTAACGGCCGGGTGACGTCTCCCATTCGATTTGAAACAGGGGTCACTCCCCACTATGTGCGTCGATATTAATTCCATTTACCCACCCACGTAGCAAAACTTATATCAAATACATTTCGATATTATATATTATATTATATATAATATATAACAACATATTATTACATATACATTATATTATATATATATAATATATAACAATAGTATATTAAATAACAAAATGATAAGAGTTGAGGTCAGACTTAGAATCAGGATATCTTTAAATAGTGACAATATGGAGGATGCAAACTCTTGATTCCAAGTGAGACGCGTGCTTTGAGAAGTCTGTTGAATGGGATTGAGAAAACGGCGGCACGCCGTGGCAGCAATAAGATTACAAGTGGTGTGACTAACGAGGCTATCGTCGCTGAAGCCAGATGCTCCTCTCTGGAGTGTCGGTAGTACACCGCCCAGGACGAGTCTTTCTGGTGGTCTTGTCCGGCCATGTGTTCCCCGTCTGGCCTGGTATTTACGAGACAAAAACCGGCGGGGATCAAAAGTCGTTCGAGGTCTACACAATTTCTTGTCAATCAGGAAATTTAATACTCCTCTATGGAGATTCATCGATTTTCACTTCAGGAAAAATTGATGGAACAAAATAGTTCAGATCTTCAAGCTTTTGATTTTGTTCCTCCATGAGGTTTGGGTGTCACGTGTAATTAACATGGCTGACAGTGGGAAAAAGGAAAGTGTAAGTCAGTGTCGCAGAAATAACCGCACGATAACGCGACATTCCAACATGAGAGGGTAGTAATTAAGACCTGAACTGGTCCCGGGAGACTTTGCGCACCGTCTCCCTATATCTTATCGCATGGCTCGCTCGACTGGATGTCCATGCTTTATATCTATGGGTTTATTCACCCAAGAGGGCAGTTCCGTATCGCGGAACACGAGCCGAGACTTACCGATCGCCTGTTTCCTAATTATCGACCACCGTCCCGATTCACGGACTGACCCCATTTCTTTGAAACATCACAATTTCCGTTATCCTCAAAAACCACTCAATGGTGGTTTTTTGAAAACTTTCAGAATTTTAGATTTTGAGAAAAACAAATGAATATTAGGAGCAATTATTTTTTATATAATAATTAATTATATAATTATTAATAAATAACTTGTTGCAAATTTCCACGTGTCTCCTAAGTTCATTAAAAAACCTCGCGTCTTCTATTCGCCATCATATAGAGAATGGAGAGAAAAGAGTGAAGGTTTCTCGTTGGCCCGGAAGATTATCCGGAGCCCGATGAAAAGCTCATTAACTCGAGTAGGAATTAGACGCGCGTAACTAAAACGCATCTAATGACCTCCCCTCTTTTTCTTTATTGAGTCATTAAGAACCAATTTCGGCGGCTCCTATTAATCACGCCAGCCCGACCGTCACGATCTTCTGATATCCAAACCGCTTTGGTCGATCACTGTCACTCTCAAATACACATTAACTCATTCCACATTCTTCAGTATTAAATTTTCACTCACACATTCAAATAATTTATATTCACTCAAACATTCAAATATTATATTCTGTCAATTGTTATATTTTATTTAAACAACTTATATTAATTTATTTATAATAAATACAAAATATTGTGTCAATTATTATATTTTATTTAAACAATTTCTATGAATTTATTTATAACAATTATAAAAACAGTATATCAATTATTAAATCTATATTATAATTTACATGCAAATCAACTAACATAATTATACTTAATTTTATTCTTAGCAGTAACACTTATGCTAACAGTTTGCGTGACTATCGTTTAAACCCGTTCGACGAGGTTTGAATGGTTTTTACATGTTTCCCAAGTGAAAAGAGGCGCCACATAAGTCATAGGAATGTAATTGGCACAAGGGAGCTACTACTGTAGTTACATCGAACGACACAGGATTACTTTAGGCCTTGGTATAGTAAACCGGTTCGATTTCCTGATATTTAGTGGCCGGACCACTGATTCCAACGTCCGCGGCAGCCATTCCAGTCGACGTTTATCACGTCGTTCACGACCACTCGGACTCTATGAAATTAAGCGTCCGCTCTAACGTGCGGTTCGTTGCCCTTTATTCTCACGCGCTTTACAATCGATACACTCGAAACCTTTCATACCTGTGCACGGGAGGTGGAGTTATGCCACGGCTTCGAAATATATCTTCTCTTTTTTTTCTGTTACAGAGGGAAAATCTTCAAAAGATAACCGCCCTCCATTGTTTCTCTATCTGCAGGTGGGGCGGAATTATGCCAAGTACTGTTATTGGTTTTCTGATTTTTATGACAGTGCTTAGAATTCAGAGAAGTAGAGAATTATTGATTTTTTAAATTTTTATTATTATTATTTAAATTATTTATTATTGTTGTTGTCGCTGTTATTATTGTTCCTATTATTTCTTCCCTTCTTATTATCATGATTGTTGTTGTTCTCCTTATTATTGTTGTTGTTCTTCGTATTATTATTATTGTTGTTATTCTTATTATTGTTCTCCTTCTTCTTCTCCTCCTCCTCCTTATTATTATTGTTGTTGTCGTTGTTATTATTGTTACTATTATTATTGTTGTTCTACTTACCTACCTTCTTATTATCATGATTGTTGTTGTTCTCCTTATTATTGTTGTTGTTCTTCGTATTATTATTATTGTTGTTATTCTTATTATTGTTCTCCTTCTTCTTCTCCTCCTCCTCCTTATTATTATTGTTGTTGTCGTTGTTATTATTGTTACTATTATTATTGTTGTTCTACTTACCTACCTTCTTATTATCATGATTGTTGTTGTTCTCCTTATTATTGTTGTTGTTCTTCGTATTATTATTATTGTTGTTATTCTTATTATTGTTCTCCTTCTTCTTCTCCTCCTCCTCCTTATTATTATTGTTGTTGTCGTTGTTATTATTGTTACTATTATTATTGTTGTTCTACTTACCTACCTTCTTATTATCATGATTGTTGTTGTTCTCCTTATTATTGTTGTTGTTCTTCGTATTATTATTATTGTTGTTATTCTTATTATTGTTCTCCTTCTTCTTCTTCTCCTCCTCCTTATTATTATTGTTGTTGTCGTTGTTATTATTGTTACTATTATTATTGTTGTTCTACTTATTATTGTTGTTGTACTTATTATTATTGTTGTTGCTACTTAAAATCTCAGTTTAATTATTTGACAAAATTATTTAGAAGAATTCAGAACAATAATTATGAATGTCTAAATTATTTACTTGCGTTGTCCCTACAGACTATGAGATCTCAAATCTACTAAAAAATACAAATATATAAAAAAACATAAGAAGGTAAAAAATTGTGTATACATCTGATGAAAATATGAATTATTTAAAACGTATAACAAAAACTACGCCCCGTTTATTCAAACATATAAAAGGTTTCGAGCTATTCGAATGTCATTTTATTCCCATGAACATAGCCACGAACCACAGTTACACTTTCCCGTTTCCTAAAACGCTAGAGACCAATTTTAAAATCAATCTCGCAGAGAGAAATCAATTGGAAAGGATCAATCATTTGCATTTAAATACCCCGTCATTGATCTCAGGAGAGAAAACGCTCATTAGCATGCAAATAGACACTAGCCAGCGCAGGACACGAATAAAGAGGCGATCGGAAAGCTACGAGAAGGAAACGTAGCCAACGTCCGATCTGTAGTAATTAATTATGTTCAACTGTCGATCTCGATGAGAAATCATCAATTTCTTCTAGGGAACTTCGAGTGGGACGGTCGTTGGTAGGCTGAAAGCAACGGGATGGATGCGTGCGCGACGGGGAAGCGCGAGATTCCACGGTGGATATTAGGTGGAGGTAATTACAGCCATTAGTTCGCGCATACATCAATTATCGATGACACGATGACACGAGTCCGCCGCTAGAGGCATCCCTCACGATGGGAATACCCTCTACGCGTATACATCATCCGCGCACAACCGTTTTCCACGTCTATTCACCCACTTCCTTCGTCCTATGCAACAGTCAACCGACAGTTTCAAATATAGTAACAAAAATTCGTCATATTCTATCAGAAAACCAAAATAATTGCCGCTAGAAGGAGCTAGGTTAGGTTAGGTTACGGTTTTATGAGGCGAGGACCCACGGAGGTCCCTCAACAGTGGGCCTAAGTTAAATTAAATTAGGTCAAGTTACAGTTTTAGAATTTTATGAGGCGAGGACCCACGTAGGTCCCTCAACAGTGGGCCTAAGTTAGATTAAGTTAAGTTACGTTACAGTTTTATGAGGCGAGGACCCACGTAGGTCCCTCAACAGTGGGCCTAAGTTAGATTAAGCTAAGTTAAGTTACAGTTTTACAGTCTTATGAGGCGAAGACCCACGGAGGTCCCTCAACAGTGGGCCTAAGTTAAATTAAATTAGGTCAAGTTACAGTTTTAGAGTTTTATGAGGCGAGGACCCACGTAGGTCCTTCAATAGTGGGCCTAGGTTAGGTTAGTTTGACCCTGGAATGACGAATAGCCGAGGCAGAGTCGGTGTTGATTGGATAGAGGAGGGATTAGACTAAAAAGATTAAGTTACTAGCCAAAACACAAAGGAATGAATAAAAACAGCCCAAAGAATTCCAATTAATAACTAATAAGAAATACTAATTCGGAATAATTTGTGAATACAACGGCCACGAAATATTTAATTACGCCTGTAATAAATGCGACCGACGATTATGAATAGACCGGCGGGAAACTGGGGCCAATATAGCTGCTAGTAATTTACGAAGCAATTGAAATACGAGGGCACAAAGTGATTAATAAGCTATGTATAGAGGCGGACGTAGCTTTGATCCGAACTAGGTAAAGCTCGGCAATGACCACCTTTAATAGACCATAGAACAGGCTATCTTCATGCAACCCGTACATACTTGAATACATTTCAAGTTAGATTCGCATTACTCAAGCTCTAGTTAGTGCGCAAAGTTAAGTGCCTATATAAACTGGAGAAGAATATCTTTTTTTAATACCAGCCTGGATATACACCGCAGCTCGAAAGTGAACATTCGTTTATGGCTGCAATAGAGCAATTTAAAAAGGTGAGACATGTCTAATGGACTTAATTCAGTTCCATTTTGTACTGCCAGGAAAATTAGCCAACGCTTTATTAAGTCTCTCATTATTTATAATAATAAATAAATTTATATCCGCATTTTTATATAGTCTGTGTTTGAATTCTAAATCTGGTATTCAGGGTTTTAAGTTTTTTAGTAACTCAAAATGAGTAGAAGGACATTTCTTGAAATTGCTATCAATTTCTTGTTAAGTACGGAGAACGTATTGGAATGAGTGAAC
>NW_017179032.1:11819-14642 GCF_001652005.2 Ceratina calcarata
ATTTTCATTATTAATAAAAATTGAGTCATTTTTTAATACAATTAAAAAATCTGCAATCCTGCTTTTTAGTGTTTTTGTATTTTCAATGTTTACATAAATATTTGTGTAATTTTTATGTAACAATGGGCTCGTATAATGAGAAGGAATCCATCGGATTCAGCTTAACGAACAGCAAACAAAAATTCTGCTGAATTTAAAGAGAGAGAGAGAGAGAGTTCTTAATCGAATATGAAAATAGAAAGAGCGAAACCCGAAGGTGGAACACGCTCGGTTACTCTGAATAGTCGGAAATGTTGGCCGATGAAAATATTTCGAGTAGCTAACCAATCGAACGGAGCTTTTTTCAAATTGTTCACAGATCCATAAACAGCGCCCGGTGAGAAGGATACGCGTTTAGGGTAGGCTGGGTTTCATAGGTGCATTACATGCTCGAGGTGATGTCTAAGAGAACCGATACACCGGCGTGTTGCACGTTTAGGAGTCCTTCGCTCGCTTTCCGCAAGCTATATCAGGTCGTAAGTGCAACGTGATACTCCATCGGTAACGAAAATGGCGTATTTACACGTGACCAACATAACTTGGTTTTGCTTAGATTTTATAAATCATGCTTAAATTAATTGTAAGCATCAGCTTTTAATTATTGCTTTTGACTCTAAATCCTACATTAATCATAAGTCAATCGGTACCAAAGTCAACGAAACGAGCTTCATTTCTTAATGGCGAAATATTGATATATAAATTAACCACAGAGTCGAAATTATTCGCTAAAATGTCTGACATTTGAACTATACTTTGGCTACTAGTACAGCTTTCAAGGAAGGATTCGGCCCCTTCTTAGGGCAACCAGGCAGACATCGACATTTTGGTATTCAGAGTCGTTACTTATATTTAAGACCGCTTTAACTTAACTTAATTTAAGCAATTGCTTATGTCCCTGTTTCCTGTATAAGGAACTGGAAACATGGGATAGACAGGGATAGCAAATGCTTAAGACGATCGTAAGACTAACGACTCTGAAGATTGGCATATGTCTACCGAAGGTACCCAATGACATTTGAAGTTTTCGCTTAAAATTATTAATACTAGTTCTTTTCCATTTTTGATACTTCTTCCATTCTTCATTCCATCTTTAATACTTCTTTTTCCACTCATATCTGCACTCTTATCCACTTCGTCACACCACTTTTTCACAATTTTCTTAAAACACTCAGACATGCATAATGTCCACTCACTCAATTGGAAGACACTAGTGTCCAATGATGAAATAATGATGATGAATTAATGCTTCGGGCTACTTTATAAATCACCGATATAATCATTAACGATTAGGTGTCTTCAGGCTAGTAAAAGACAGGGACTGGAAACATGGGATAGACAGGGATAGTAAATGCTGAAGACGATCTTAAGAATAAGCAACCTTGAGTCCTGGAAGAAACAATACTTAAGGGGCAAAACTGCCCTAATCCCAGCCATGGATCCTGAAAAACCGCATAAACAATTAAACTGTTACATCGAACATGAAAAAACAAAACCACCATAAAAACCATCTGTCATAATCAAATACTCCGTTTTATTTGAACGTTTTTTGCATAATCAGTTCTAACATCAAATTACTAGTACATCCGCACGAGATGACATGTTCGATGTATCAGTTGATAAAATGGTGGCTCTAAGATAATAATCGTGCAACTTTTAATCCCATCGCTATACTCCTCGTAGCTTGGAATCGAGCTAAGTTAAACGAGCGGTAGTCTGCGAACTTTTCACGACTTCGAACTTCGGTCGCAACGGTTAATCCGTTTGGTAAAGCGTGCGCGATCGTGGGATGCACGAGGAACGAGGCGGCTATCAAAATAACGAACCTATCTCATTTCAAAGTGCCTTACTCGCGCCTGGCTGAGTCTGAAACGAGCCGAGCGATCCCCGTGCACGTGCAACCTGGCCTTTTCACCTGAAGACTCGACCCATCTGCTCCATTGACGATCATCAACCCTTACCGACCCTCCCACCTACCCTCTGGGATCGTTAGGTGTGCCGCCAAAAATTCAAGGAATCAATGACCAACGGGTGTGCGATCTTCGATTCGGTTTACCAAAGATTTCCCCTTCACCGCTCACGAATGTGACCGTTCAATCGGTCACTGATCCACGCCATTCGTGGCTCACACAGAAAATACAGCGGTTGACCAATCAAAGTGTGCTCCCAGGTTTTTACAACTCGACTAATTCCAACATTTATTGTCAACGATCATTCTATGTTGCAAAGCACCAGTTCTCGTCCGATCACTGAAGTTAAACAGCAATGAGTGAAGTTACTAAAATAAGAAGCAATATTTAAGGGACTGGAAGGGGTGAACTACCCCGTTGATTCAAAATATAAGAATTAATAATAAACGGAGGGGGGAGTAAATATGGTCGCTCTTGGTGAATCCCAGTCACGTTATATCCAGGACAACTTTGATTCCCCTCCAGTTACTTCGCTCTTTGTTAAGAAAGTTAGAACGTTTCATATCTCCCAAGATTTTTGAAAGAGTTATCGATAATTCATTTTAAGTCGTACATTACAATTGGAAACGCGGGAGTTCCGCGAGAAGACAAACTTCGGAGATGGTTTCTTCAGCCGACGACAAAGTGAAATACATAATGCATGCCTGGCTGGAACATAATTAAACGAGCGGAGGGAAGTTTTAACGGATTTACTTTGTTCCATACCAAGGGTAGGCAATTGTTCTTACAGAACTACGAATATTACCCAACCGTCTTACCTTTGTCAGGACATAATCGACTCACCTCTCGTAAACAACTACATTCTTAATAAATAAAT
>NW_017179032.1:16903-17693 GCF_001652005.2 Ceratina calcarata
CACTGTTAAAAACAAGTTAGTAATTCATCGTACAAAATTAAACAGTTCATCTCTTGTAACATGTAAGTAACGTTTTTACAATAAAAAAACTGAACACTCATTGTTAATTATCACAATTATTATTAATTATCTCCACTTCCGTCGTGTTTCTTCACCCTTTCTTCTTCACATTCCTGGCTCTTCTTGTTATCATTCGTTTCTATTTTGTCCACAACATCACCTTTAGACAAATCATCGGATTTATCTGTTACATCTTCGATTTCAGGTAACGCAGCCTTGAGAGGTTTCGATCGCTCTGCCTCCGACGTATCTTTTATTTGCGCTACGCCTGTTCCTTGAGACACCTAACAATATTAAACGTAACTTAATTCAAAGAATCGTAATAAAATTTGTTATTAAACTCCGGATGAACATTTCTAAAGATGACAAAAGCTGATTTAATGAATTACCTGAAGATATATTTGTACAGGTTCTCGTTTTTCTATACTTGGTAATGAATTACCTTGATTCTTGTTTCTGAAGTACCTAATCCCGAACCCGAACGGCAAATATATAGCTGCACTCGATAGCCAAAACGGTATTGTGATTATAACAATACACACGACTAAGTAAAACATACACTTTACGATCCATCCATAGGTGAACGGCAGATCATCTAAAGAAATATATTATTAAATATAGAAAATATATACATAGAAGTTTCAATATACATCAAACGTTGGAGCACTGATTTATAAGGATTAGGATCCTCACTCGTGTAAATATTAAAGGAGCAATGAGAGGAAATGTT
>NW_017179032.1:21279-21939 GCF_001652005.2 Ceratina calcarata
TCAGCCTCGAGTTAGGCAGAATAATAAATTTTCCACCACCTACAACGTTCAAACTCGCATAGCATTTAACCAACTCCATGGTGAATAAAAGGAGTCAAGCGAGTTAAGAGGATGAGAATGTAAGTGGAAACAATTGTAAGATTGGCACACAAAAATAGAAAACATCAGGATTAAATTAATTAATGTTAAGGTACATTGCATGATTAAGATGTAAGGCAAGAACTCAGCCTTAAAAATAAATTCAAGGTAAAATAACAAATTTTCAATCACATGCAACGTTTAAACTCGCATTCAACCATAAATAAAATCCACCAAATATCAAAATATGCAAAACAATTCTTCAAACTGTATAAAATCATTAGCACTTACTTGTATATGAATATTCGCCAGCAATAGGTTGACTAACCGTTTATAGAAAACAGCTTCATGCATGCTGTAATTATTATCTGCTTTACGACTCTTTACTGCAGTCGATATTTCAGTATTCTCTTCCCTAGAAACAAATTTCATTTAGTTTCACATCAAAGAAAGAATGAGAATTCTAAGTTTTAAAGATCAATTAAAAATTAATACGAACCCATTCATGGGAACATCTTTTAGTACTTGCTCGTTTTGTTCTTTGTAGTAAAATGAATGAGGGTCCAAAATATCCTCTGGCCT
>NW_017179033.1:0-640 GCF_001652005.2 Ceratina calcarata
CATTAGAAGTGTACTTAACTACTAATAACTTATGTTTAATATAATTGGTCAATTTATTCCTAACCTCTTTACCAGGCAATGCTTAAAATTAATGTGAGATTGTTTCTTTTTTATAGATGAAGGATTTTCAATTCCTGTTTAATCAAATGTCTGAAACATGCTTCAAATCGTGTGTGAGTTCATTTTTATCACGGGACATGTCGACTGAAGAGGTGTGTTTCCATAACTAAAATATTTTCATATCTTGTAAATCCGAAATCACATTTTTAATTTTGTTAAATTATTTTACATGTTGAATTTACTGTGATAATTGAAAATAAAGACAGTTTCTACATTAAAGAATATTAAACTAGACGTGCCTCATCAGTTGTGATTTTCTTAATTTGCCATAGGCTCAATGTATTCAGAATTGTTCAAGTAAACACATAAATGCTAATCACAGAATAATGGAAATATTTATGGAAGTACAACCTGCTATCAATCGTAGGAACATGGAGGAACTTCGAAGGGCTCAGTCAACTTTAGAAGCAGCACAGAATGAACAGAATTTTTAGAGTACTATACAATTAATTTAATTCACTTTTTAGAAATTAGATTCTTGTACAATAAAGTGTAAAATATTTTTTTTAAGTAAGTACTG
>NW_017179034.1:0-640 GCF_001652005.2 Ceratina calcarata
CATATACGTTGTTTACACTATCCGAGCCTTTTTTCTCCCTCACCAGGTTTTATTTCTGTTCACTTTTTAGTTTAATTCATTATCAAAAATCATTTATTCCCGGCGATAAAATGTCTAATCGAGATGAAAAAGTAATTTATTTTATGGAGATCTAAAATTTTATGGCCATGGAGGCAGATGATTAAATGTACCATAAAAATGAACCTCTCAATTTCATCAGGGAAATATTAATTGACACTAAAAACCGCGAGGAGTTTTCAAAGAACTACGGAAGTACGTCGTCGTAACTCAATCAATACATCAAGAGTTTCTCTGTCGCACCCTTTCATTTGGATATCTCCCAATCCCCAAGGAAGAAACACAATCTGTTATAATGGGCAATGTTTTATATTGGCAATATTTAATTTAAAAAAAAATATTGTGCGTGTCTCAGAATATTCTGTGTATATTTAATTTTGGTTATCAGGATTTCGGAGTTTGATTTGTATGGAGTATTATCTCTACATTTATGATGTTCGAAGCTGCGCAATATTTCAACCAAAAGGGAGTAGAAAGCAACCAGATATTCATTCATTTAAACTTTATTGAAATGTTTGTTTATGTTATTTATTCACACACGTGTAGCCACTCTGTTTATTAA
>NW_017179035.1:0-640 GCF_001652005.2 Ceratina calcarata
AATTTCTACTAAAATAATTCGAGCTAACAATTGCATTAAGTTTTCAATGCAATTAACTGTTCAGATAAAACACGTATAATGTAAATATAAAAATGTCTAAACTAGATTTGTTAAATTTGTTTTTAAAATAACTAAGAATTCAATGTTTCTTATTGCCTAAAATGGTACACTTCCTTCATTGAATCATGAAAGCGGTAATTACATAGCATAAGGCAGTCGCAGGAGGGTAACAACTGAACAGATGACATTTAACAATACGTACAAGAAAGGGAAAGTGGGGGATGATTAAAAGGCAGGTGAGCGGCGCAGAAATTCGTCTGGCACGGTTAACGGGGCAGTAATTCGCGACAGGCTTCGTTGGTATTTATCAACCGCGAAACACGTGACGCTGGGGAAACTGACGGGCCGCTAATTCGATGCCTCCGTGGCAGCTCTAATCTGACGGAAGGAAGAGCCATCGCATCGCGGCTTCCGGGAGTTAAACGTTAGTTAGACGCACTTAACATCCGTGGGGAGGACTCGTCGAAACTTTAAACTCGATTCGTCCCGCGAATTCGTTACTCGCTTCTTCTTCTTCCTCCGCCGCGTGAATCTGATTCGGAAAAGCTTCCTCATTAGTTGACAGTCGATCCATTAGCTG
>NW_017179036.1:0-640 GCF_001652005.2 Ceratina calcarata
AAAAGTTGTAGCTCCAGTCGCCAAATACAAGAAAGGTTCTATGCAACTTCCTTTTAACTTCACTCGTTAGGAGTTTATTATAAATTAAGGAATAAATTATAAAAAAGGAATTAATTATAAATATTTTACAGTCAATTATTAGTACACTTTTTGACAGAACGAATCTATTATTCTTTTTTAAATATAGAGTCACAGATATTCAATTAAGTCGCTATGTTGTTGGTTGTGCGATTTTGTCATGCGCAAGAGTCAATTATTAGTACACTTTTTGACAGAGCGAACCTATTATTCTTTTTTATACTGTGGTGCCGATGGGAGGACGCGCACCTCCCCCAAGATTCGATGGTCGAAAATCGGAACACAGAGTGGTAGCATAGTACCTCGTTAAAGTCTCCAGACGAGACTTATCCGTATCCGTGCCAAAGATCGCCGCAACGCTCGGTGATCGATACTTGGAAACTGCTTGTTCAGTGCAAAGTTCCGTTTCAAACCTGTTTCGACGTGACTCCATCGCCCTGGACCTGATCAATTCTCAGTTTATTCGATACGTCGAAATTCGATACGATTCTCATTTTATTCAGTTGGGTCCTCGTTAGAGAAACGTCTCGTGTAGGAAACATTATTGAACGCAAGAAAGCAT
>NW_017179037.1:0-640 GCF_001652005.2 Ceratina calcarata
CTGAAATGCAGACTATGATAAATCTCGTATACTGCATAAAAATTCGCTGTTAAATAACAAAAAGTATTTATTGTAAATTACTAAACGTTGCACGTTTTGCGGCATTCGGAAAAATATCGTTCTGGCACGGGCCATAACCGGGTAAATTAATTCTATCGAGCGTGCCGCGTTCCTCGGAAGCGATTTCATCGAAACGGAAAAAAAAATTGGATTACTCCGAGCCGCGAAACGTTCGACGCAAGCGGGGAAAAAAAGTATTCTACTTTTGGATTCGTTCCCGCGGGTAAAACCGGCTTGACAGAAATTACATCCGCGGCCCTGAAGCCGCGATGGTGACTGCGTCTCTTTGACGCAGGATTTCATTTTGCTGAGAGGCTTTTTGGAAACGTAGACGCGAACCAGACCAAGAATATCTCGAATCTCGTTCTAATCACCGACGCTCTGCTCATCGGCAATATTTCATCGACAGCTAAAATTATTGTTGTCGAAATCTAGAATCGATGAAAAGAACTTCGAACACGAGTGAATGATTAGAACGGGGCTCAAATTTATCTACCATTATAAATTATGTAAGAGAACGAGAAACAATTAAGGATGTATTGGCTATACAGTCAATCCCAAACGTTTATGCACTTTAGAA
>NW_017179038.1:0-639 GCF_001652005.2 Ceratina calcarata
AAATCTCAATTACATGAAATACGCAAGTGATGATACATAGTTTCATGCTTAACTACTACACGGCCAGTACGAGTCCCTTTTGCGGATTCGAGATTTTCTTCCTTGCTGTTTGGCTCTACATTAGCCGATACATCATTTTCTGAAGGCTGCACATTCTGAAATTTCGCTGCTAGCACTTCGGTTACATTATCGTTCGCATCAGAATACTTGAATTCTCGCGGAAAAACTCTCTGGATAGGCCTAATTATCTCGCCCCTCTCAGTAATCAAACGCACTACACATACTTTGCCGTTTTTTCCACATACCAAATCTTTTATACGCGCAAGCGGCCAATCTAAACGCTTCAAATTATCTCTACCAACTAATACTAAATCGCCTATTTTCACTGTTTCCGTAGCCTTTAAATTCTTTTTACAATTGACAAGCAAGCCTAAGTACTCGCTTCTAAAACGTTGTCTCATATCCTTAATGATCTTCTGTCGATAATCATAGCGTTTCTTTAAATCTTTGGACTCAATATGGTCTAAATCTAACACGTCTATTTCTTTAACGCCCTGCAAGAACATTGATGAGGTCAGAGGTATCATTTCTTCAAAACTATCCGATAAGAAGGTGATCGGTCGCGAGTTCAAGATGGCT
>NW_017179039.1:0-639 GCF_001652005.2 Ceratina calcarata
TATGAGCTAAACGTTTAGCTCCTATAGAATTTCGAAACTCGTCAACGTCAAATTCTATCTGTTTATACATTTCCAGTTCCTTCGCCACAATTTTATCAACTTCCTCATAAATGCCGTCTACTAACATTTTACCATTTGTGTCGACTAATGTGTTTAACAAATATATCAAATCCGGCATTGCCTCGTGCACAGCCCCGCCGAATGTACCACTATGTAAATCTTTTGCAGCGCAAATTACTTCAACTTTGAAATAGCAGATACCTCTCAAGCCGTATGTAATGCACGGCTTTGTGGTGCCTAACCAATAATTATCAGATATGCATACATAATCCACTCCTTTCAGAAACGTATCTTTACGTGCCCAAAGGAGATCATCCAGACCTTCACTACCACTTTCCTCCATACCTTCAAAAACAAACTTAAATGGAGATAAAGTTAGTGTAAAAAATTAAAAGAAAGTATGCTATGAATAATTTAAAAATTGTAGCACCTTAATATTGACAGGAATATCAACCCCAATAGCTTTATAAGCTTGCAATGCATGGATCCAGCAAAGTACGGGACCTTTGTCGTCTGTACTTCCACGACCGAACAATTTGCCATTTTTTTCAACGAGTGTAAATGGTTCTGTATCCCAGC
>NW_017179040.1:0-639 GCF_001652005.2 Ceratina calcarata
TACCCCAGGTTTCTTAATCTTTCTAAGAACTTCAGTTCCATTTCGATACAATCTTCGATGAAATGAAGAAAACAGTGGTTACGGCATATAAAATGCGCTAGGGAAGTAAAAATAATACGTACTTACAATAAATCACACGTGATAATAAATTACATACACCTTCTTTTGCCGAAGTTGCCGAATACGTTGTCAGTGGTTGTCAGTATTCTGTCTGATAGTCAGACTAGGTAGGCTCCTAAAATACCGACGACTAAACGTTTAAAAAAAATGCAAATCTTGTAATACTCATCGCATGTATTATTTTCTTTTTGTTGTTATATTCTAATATAAGGGAACTTTTGTATTTATTCATAACTTTGCACATTCAGTCATATTGCTCTGCACACCGGGCAACTCTTATACTAACATTCGTTTTACTGAAAACTTTGCATTCCTGAAATAATATAGAATTGTACGCAATTTAAATCATACTTATTATTAAGATTTAATTATTTACATGTAACATTCCAACTAGTTCTTCAATTCTTTGACTAATACTTTATACTAAATAATTATACGTATAGATTATTAGTATAGCAGTGCGTCTTTCTAATTTATAGGAGATAGGATAGTAGTTGTAATAATGAGATTGTCTCAAAC
>NW_017179041.1:0-639 GCF_001652005.2 Ceratina calcarata
CGAAAATAAAGCGTTAAATCAGGATTGCATTATTGATTCGTCTCGCAGTAAAAATATTTTTTTGCCCAATGTATACTCTACATTCCCGGGGATACTTTGCGTTTTACACCGGAATCAAACCCGGCTACTGGAGCTTTCGCTGGTCAAATATTTGTCCGCGCGGCTCGGAAAAACACGCGGCGAGACTGGTTACTCGCGCGTTGGAAATTACACGCTCGCGGAAAACCGGAAACTCGTTATACCCGGCCGCTGTTTTTTCACTCCACGTTGACGCAATTTCGCGAGGCGTTTTTACGCGGGGCAGAGATTACAAAAGGAGAACGCAACGGCGGCGACGGCCTTCTGGAAAAGTTCCCGCCTTTTGCTCCCGTCGTCGTTACAACCGCGCCGAATGCAAAATAAAATCCCTTTTTACTTAGAAATTTGAATAGAAATTCAAAAATCCTTGGAACATCGCTGTTGATTATTCTTAGTTAGAAATTTAATACATATTCAAATTGCAAATACAATCGTCTGGTTTATATTCAAATTTTTATATAAGGTTCGAAATTTCCATATAAAGAAGTTCGTCTGCATAAAATGTATTATTTATTATTATACGATTATTTTGTTCTCACAAGACGTGCATTATATTTCGTA
>NW_017179042.1:0-639 GCF_001652005.2 Ceratina calcarata
TAAATAATACCGAAATAATGCACCAGAATTGCGTCGAGGGGGTGTCAAGTAAATGAAATAATTTCGAATTTTGCCCCAAGCTCGATTTTTATTAAAAACACACTAATCACAATTTTCTACTAAAACTAAAATAATAAAATCTCTTTCCCCCAGGTACTTCGGCTCGAGTCATAAAAAGAATTCTAACAACGACGGTAGGGTTCCTTAATCTGTCCTCGACCAGTTAATTCTAACTCTCCTAGGATAAACCATACGTAGCAAGCATCGTTTGAAAATGTGCTCGTCTTTTATGGATCTCGTGTCACCTAGTGCATCGAGAAACTGAAACTTGAATCATACGCGTGTGTCGGTCTCTGTTATCAAATGAAAAATCGGCCAAAAGAAATAAAAGAAAGTGATTATTATACGGACATACTAAAGTTGTTCATGTCAGTAGTAAAAATCGTTCTCTCTATACGTTCTGCGTTCTCACGTACTCTTCCTACGTAGTTAATTTTTTGTCAACAGTGCTTGTACCAATGATTCTTAACAGCTATTTTATTCTCTGCCTTTGCCAACAGTGTGTATGCGTTACAGTTTCGTCAGTATTTCACAGATACAATCTGCATGTAGATTTAATATATATATATATATATATAT
>NW_017179043.1:0-639 GCF_001652005.2 Ceratina calcarata
TTTAATAAATAAGAAATTCGTAGTTTTTTTTAATGCCAAGAAACAGAAAAAACTGTTAATTTTTGTCAAGTTATCTGCGATTTTAAACGTGATTCTTAATTTATTGCTGATTAAAATTCTTTAGTCTGTTATCTCTGATAAGAGATTGCAACCTGTTTTAATTACTCTGATGAATTTTCAAGGTTAGGCGGTATTATGAATAATTCAGCGCGTCGCGAAATTTCGACAAACGCTCCTCGAACACTCAAGTACCGATGATTCGGCTGACTGACCTACTCTCTTTTCATTTCTGTCTATTATATACGTGCGAAAGGATGCTCGACGTTTTTTGGGAGAGATGACAAAAATGTGCGGGTATCTGTGAACTGTGAAATCAGCGGATGTTATGCAAATTTTAATCAAGAACGAGAGAATGTGAATTCATTAGAGTATCGAATATGCAACATTATATAGTAGATAATAGATATATTTCCATGCAGTTTTTATAATTAGTCTAAAATATCTTAAAAGTGACAAATTATTTTGTAGTGAATTTGAAAAAAATAGTATTATTTACTTGTCAGACTAATAATAATTAAAGCATGTATAAATAATTGAACTTCATTAAATTTCCTAATTCAACAATTCGACGACTCTTAC
>NW_017179044.1:0-638 GCF_001652005.2 Ceratina calcarata
AAAAACGAAGAAACTGTATATACCTAAACTATAAAAGAAATTGATATCTTCATTTTCTAACATTATATCACACTATACAAATTTCTCTAAACACTGTATATCTGCTAAAGATTCAATCTAGCATGATATGCCATGAAACAACATCTCCTTATTAAAGATTCAAATATCTCTAAACAATACCTACCTATTAAAGATTCAATCAAACATGATATGCCATAAAACAATACAGGTGTCTATTTAAGAATATTGAATACTAATATTGAAATAACTCATTGACTATAAAAAGGCTTAAGCATAAAGATTGCAAAAATTGTCTTGAATGGGGATAATTGACTAGGTGGTTGTTTGTTGAATCGTGCGTAATTCAAATTTTTCCGAGTACTTAGATCTCGGCGTTCGTTTAAGATAAGAAAAAAAGACATGGCATTGTGTGATAATGAACCGCGAGCCTTTCAGAGTTGTCGATGAATCAGCAACACGTGCTCGTACGTGCTAGACACATGCGTCTATCCGTTTCGAATCTGAATTCAATCGCGAGCCAATCTCCTGCGACCAAAAAGTGTACAACCGATTTTTCAAACGTTATCGTAGCTAATATTTTCACGAGATCAAACGAAATAAGATTATGTATGTATTGC
>NW_017179045.1:0-638 GCF_001652005.2 Ceratina calcarata
CATGTTCGCGTCGTCCCCACTTTCCTGTAACTCCGATTGTTAATTCGGACTCGACTATAGAAGTTGTTGAACAAACGGAAACTGCAACCGATCCGACGGAGAGTACACACAAACTTGAAGAGTTGGAGCGCAAAGTAGAGTTTCTGGAAAATTATCTTCTGCTCTCGTTAATGTTGCAAAATGCTCAGATGATGACGCACGGATCTGATAATGATTCGCAAGATGAAAAATCCACCGTAGACGAAAAATCCACCGTAGATGAAAAATCCATTGTAGATGAAACATCCACCGTAGATGAAAAATCCGCCGTAGATGAAAAATCCACCGTAGATGAAAAATCCACCGTAGATGAAAAATCCGATGAACGATTAACTTCTGCTGAAGATGTTCATCCCGTTGACGATGATATAGTCGTTTGTGATGATGTGTTGGTTTTTCCCGATGATTCGAAAATGAATACGAATAATGATCATCCCGATCTTCATCGCAATGAAAACTTTGATTGGGTATCTGAATTAACAGAAATTAAAGAAGCTGACGAATCGGAATTGATCGACAGATTGTTCAATTCCTATAAACGGTCATCGATGGAAGTCAAGGTCGTGGACAGCATTCGCGAACCGGAATCGGGAAGTTTA
>NW_017179046.1:0-638 GCF_001652005.2 Ceratina calcarata
AATAAATAAATAAATAAATAAATAAAATAATTTATATTCAGATCAGAATTTATAAAACCGTAAAAATGTAAATTGTACTTCCGGTTTCAACGGAGAGGAAGTATAATCGTTAGAATTTCTAACGCGGAAGTTTGTTTAATATAAATAATCCTTATCAGAGGTCAAGGAAGTTCAAAGTCCCGGGAACAACGGGAATCCAAAGGGTTGTGTCGCTGGATATTCCGCAAGCCCGGCAACCGGGAGGGGGGGGGGATAGGTAGACTGGGGGGAGAGAGTTCGAAAATTACACAAGTTCCGGGAAGTTTCACCGGTGCTTCGTTCGAAACCGAGAAGGAATTCCTGCAAGGAGGTTTTACTGCAGCCGTGAATCTTAAACTACCTGGTGATCCTCCAGCACTGCCAGATTTTACCCAAGGATTTGTGCTTACAAATAGCCGTGAAGGAATACCCGACTGTTCGAACGTCTCAAGTAGAATGGCCTCTTGCATAACATCGTACCGGGAAACTCCCTCGATCATGCTAATTTTATTATACTGTTCTCTAATTGGACGTACGGGGTTCCTGTAATTAATTCCTTGCAATCTTGTTTCGATTTTTTAATACTCGTTCCACAATTAAATTTTTTATAGTCATTTAGC
>NW_017179047.1:0-638 GCF_001652005.2 Ceratina calcarata
AGTTTCATTCGAAAGTATTAAATTCCGTTGAACTTCGACAAGTGTCATTTTTATTACGACCTCTTCAATTTGTGAACGGGCTCTGATCTAATGAGATTCTACTGTTTACTCCTTACATGCAAATATTTTCCCAAAACGGTAACCACTATAGGCGTATTTCGTCATAATTCTAAATTCCTCGTCGTTCTCAACAGTGTCCCAATCGTAACTGACATCACGAAATATTTTCAAGCCCTGAACTTATCAATTAGTTGACGTATTAAATTTTACAAGAATATAAAACGAATAAATGTTGATACTTTTAACTCACCAAACCCGTATTACTTAAGAATGTCAGGTATTTAAAAAGATATGCCAGTGATATTGCGAAAGGTGAGATGGATTTTATATACCCCGACACTGTGTATTGACGCCTTATCATCGACACGAACTGGAAAGTATGAATTTCAAGTAAGCGACTTGAAATGCTCGTTAATTTTCACTGTCCGCGTCACGGTATTATTATACCTGTACGATTAGAAACACTGAGAATATAAGGATGATCACAAAGTTCTTAAATCGGCGGATATTCTTGTTTCCATGTGGCCAAAGTCCAAGCCCTGACATGACTGCTATGCTAAACTTGTAGTACTTTGACT
>NW_017179048.1:0-638 GCF_001652005.2 Ceratina calcarata
ATTTAAATAATTATTATTGAACCCAATAATATTTTACAAATTATTTTGAAATAAACATTAGTACGTTTTTTTTTCTGAATTATTATTTATTGGAGTCAGAAAGAAATCGGTGGAAGAACGTTACTGCCTGTCTCATCGTTTCTTCAGTCGCTCGTACGATAGTTGGAGAATGTGAGTAAGAAAAAGTAAGACTTTCGGTAGAATGAGTTCGTAAACAATCTGAAAAGCGAGCGTACATCGGAGCCCGAGGGAGACAGCGAATGATACTCCCCCGCGTCGAGAGCCGAGAATAGTTCTTTGACGTTTCTTGATGACCCCGCTTATATCCCATTTTCCTGGTTCGTTCTATAAACATTAAGAACGCCATGCGAACGCTGCGGTAACTGACAATGACTAATAGAAAGAACACAGTAAATACGACGTTCCTCGTTGAGAAACAGCAAGTATTGTGGTTTGTTGAACATAATAAAAACGCATACAATCGTAGGTATATAATATATAAAATCGTTTGAGGAATTTAGAATTCTATCAATAATACTTGAATATTAATTAACACACCTTTTTAATAACTATTTACTTTTCATGAATATTATTTATTATATTATATAACAAATATACTCATAAAAATCGGGATTCCT
>NW_017179049.1:0-638 GCF_001652005.2 Ceratina calcarata
AACAATAAAAAAAAAATTTACTTCACTTGGGAAAAAATAATTTATGCATTATTATTTGTACATTTGCCCAAAAGCAGTCAAAATGACTTCCTTGGGCAATCTAGTGTTAATCAATTGGGATTTGCTTCTCAGAATAATAATCAATTTATTTGGTAATCTATTTCGAGCATATTGGGTGGTCTCGTTCAGAGTAAAAATCTCTCGACGTAACGAGGGCTGATTTTACTCAACAGTATTCCCAACTGGAGTTATTTTTTCTAAAGGAGCCGCGAGACGAAAATACAGGAGGGAAGCTGCGAGGTCGAAGAAAGCCGCGAACGCGAGCCACGCCGGTAGCCTTGCCATTGAATTAGAATTTCCGAGTCGTTAATTTCAACTGGCTTCTCCTCCTCCACCTCCGGGACCAGCAAGAAGGAGCACAAAGAAGGAGCGGGAGAAGGTCTAGCCGGCGAGCTTGTGGAGCCGCTTGGCCGCGAATCGGCCGGGTATTTTTCGCTCGCCTCGTCGCGTCGTAGTCGTCCACCGGATAATTTCTTCTTCAGGCCCCGGCTTCGTCCACGCTCGATTAACTTCTCTCCAGAGCCGGGTCCACTCGAGACCTTGCGTATTCAACAGCGCGTGCGATTTGCAATTGCACG
>NW_017179050.1:0-638 GCF_001652005.2 Ceratina calcarata
GAACTTGAAGCATATATTGACTTTAAATCCTGTACGGAAAAGTAACTGCGAAACGTTAGATTTGCTACGACCTGCTGGTACTCCCAAAAGCGAAATCTGCCGACCACAAAGGGTTTATACATCACGGAATTCCGCGTATCGGTTCTTTCCGTGCAAGTCATTACTTCATTACGATTGTCTCATGAAATATCATGACGGCACTGACAATTCACATATTCGACATCCATGTTCCAAGCGAATCGGACGAATAAGCATGTTCAAAATCAGGCGGGACCGCACTGAGGGCACCACTTGTGGGCTCAAGGAGAGCTGTTTTCCCCCTCATGCCTTTGGGAGCCATTTCCCTCGCCAATAATCCCACTTTAGGCACCGTCCTTTAAGTCCATGATTCAGCGAACGTAACTAACCACTAATTGTTTTGTTTAAACAATTTCTTAGTTGCTCTTGCATGTAACTTTTGTTTTAATCCTACGTTTCGTTCTATCCTATCCTATATTATAATCCTATTATAGCATAAATTATTCCTAGAATTTCAAAAGTTTCTTTTTTATCTCTTTCATTTATAATAATGTGAGAGAATAATCCAAATTCATGTAAAATTAGAATATAAACTCCAGGATGACCAAAGAATCAAAATA
>NW_017179052.1:0-638 GCF_001652005.2 Ceratina calcarata
TCCGCGCCTCTAAGGCCGTGACACGCAGGGAGTACCAACCGCAGGTTAGCCTGCCTCGCGCAACGATCTTGCGCACGGCGCACACAGGGCACCGCGCCCAAACAGTTCCGAGTCCGGAGGGGGACCGGCGGATTTCGCCAAATCTAACGTCCTCCTCACGGCACTCACCTCCTTTAACTATCGCAGCGGCGATGTCCGCAACCTTGACCGCATCTGCGATATCGTGTATGCGGACATCGCCGCACTTCACCGGTCGCTGCACCCTTACATCAGCGCCGGCAGCGACCTCCCGCATCCGTGCCCTGTAAAACCAGGCCACCGGTGACTGCTCTTCTACAGCGGATCGGCCCAATGCCCATCTCCTCCAAATTTATGGCCTTCCTTGCCTCCTCTATAAACTCCGCCACGGATTTCGAACCGCCCGTGGGGGCCGTAACCGTCACGGCGGCCGCTCTCGGGGGCCGCGGCGACTTGGTCTTCCTCGCCGCCCCTTTCTTGGCACGGCCAGGTGTAGGTAGTGCCTTAGCCGGCACCTGCGCTTGTCCGCCTGTTGTGTTCTTTCCCCTCCTCGCAGAAACATCCTGCGAGGGGGGAGCAGACTTCTTCTTGCCCCTCCCCAGGGACGCATCCCGCGAAGG
>NW_017179053.1:0-7795 GCF_001652005.2 Ceratina calcarata
AAAGAGGATGTCAAGGCACGCTGCCGGAGCAGTCACGACGTTGGCGTAAGAAATATCTTTATGGAGCAGGATGACCACTCCGCCTCCCCTGCCTCCGACGCGATCGCAACGAATCATTACAAAGTCAGGAATACCGACGGCATCGCGAGGTGTTAACCAGGTTTCAGTTAACAGAATGATATCCGGTTGCACTCTGGCAATCAGGAGCAGAAGTTCATTCCGGTTTCTCGTGAATGAGCGAATGTTCCAGAGAACGATTTTTGGAAAAGCCGGAGCAGCCATTTAATCCAACTGATTCATGACTTGAACGAAGACGCGGAATTTCTCCGCATTAGTGCGGCAGGATCGTAACTGCGCGTTGAGGTTTCTTACTAACCCAAGCATGAAGTCGACATCTACCAAGGAGTGAAGCGTTCGAATTTCGTCGAATAACGCGAAAGCACTGTCCCCCGCAGCCTCGCGCGGAGGTGCCTGATCGCCCCTAACGGCATCAGCAAACGATCGATTATTAAAGTTACGCGATCTAGGATCGAAATTAATTCCAGGAAGCCTGTTATTTTCTGCATAACCCGGAGTAAAAGGCACAGCCCTACCACCTACTCGCGTAGGGGGCAGGGGAGGACCGAAATGATCATCGATAATTTTGGGGGCAACAGCTCTATCTCTGGCGATTTTCCCCCTGTCTCTATACGCCAGATAGTCAAGCAGTGCTGGACACTCGGAGTAATTTGCCGTGTGTCCTCCGCCACAGTTGGCGCAGGTCGGCGCCTCCTCCATGGGTTTGGCACAAGTGGAAGTGTGATGCCCTTTTCCACATTTGACACACATAGGCTGCACGTTGCAATTCGTAGCCGCGTGACCGAACTTTTGACACCGAAAGCATTGTGTATAGTTCTTCTGGGAAAAATACTTGTCCCAGTAGACCCTGATGCGGAACAGGTACCCGATCTTGTTGACAAGATTTAACGAGGTGCCCGGGGGAAAGTTAACTCTATAGACTTGTCTATTACCATTGTTACCGATAACGGAACACGAAATGGGCTCTAGTCCGTGCAACTTGATTTCATTAATTACTTCGTCGATCGGCGTGGCCGGAAGGCCACGGAGGACAGTGCTAAGCAAACGCTCCGAACTTTTACTGTATGTGAAATATTGAAGATTTTTTTTCCTTTAAAAATTCGATAAAGGTATCATACGCCTCCATCGTATTGAACACAACCCGTATTCCAGACCTGAGAAGCTTGGTTTTGAACGTGTCGCCACATAGAGCGAGCATCTCCTTTTGAAATTGATGCGCCGAGCACGAAAACCGCGTGACATAAACCGGAGGAATCTTGGAGGAGACCCTCCCACCCCGCACCTCGCCGCGCGCATCGCCGGCACCGTCGAGTTCGTCGCGATTTGATTTCCCGACCTTAGATTTAAAATCGGTCACCTGAACGGTTTTTACCGGATTCGAAGTTTTATTCGAAGTAGTATTTTGAAAATTATTATTTCCCTGATTAGTTTCAGGGTCAAAAATGTTCGCAAGAAGCGCGAAGCGATTCGACGTCTTAACCGTCGGAACGTCGTCCATCTTGACGTTGGAGATGACTCGCGGAACGGGACGAGGCACGCTCCGAGCCGCGTTGTCGGCCATCTTGTCTACTTGAACATTCGCGTTCGCGATAACCGTATTATTATTATCCAGATTGCTATTCTCGTTGAGAATTCGTTTCACGAAACCCGATCTATTTGAAACGTCCGATTCGGGGATATAATAATTACTAGTATCGTGAAATCCGGCCAATCTTTCGGCAGATACGGGACTCACCGTTCTGTCTTCTGAACCACCGCGTGGGACCGGCGACACCGAACCGCTCCTCCTATGCCCTTGCGATACAGCAGTATCGCTCAAATATCCCCTTTCAGGAGAGGTGGATAATTTGGAAAATTGCACCTCACTAACAAGATGCCCGGAATTCTTTTCAGATTTGTTTAATTGCAGCACTGCTCCCTTGAAGGGCCTTGGAAATCGTGATAGCCAGTTCAGGAAGTCTGGCTCTCCTTGTGGCCATAGGCCGCTTACGACAGCGGCCTGCCCTGATCAATTTCTCGTAAAAATCCCCTGAATCACTCACTGTGTAAAAGGAATATTCACATTATGAGAAAAGAATGTTGAAAACCGTTAAGATTTTAAATTAGATTCGAATGTACGGTGTAGACCGTTAGCACTTTTTTAACTACGTCCTAGCGGGGACACCGAAAGTAAAGAAAACAAAACACGTCCGAACGGCACAAGAGCCACATGGGAAGTGCCCACCCGAGAGCGAGGGAAATGAGAACCAATGAGGCGTCAGCCAACCGGGACTACCCGGGCAGAGACACTCCCACGGACCGAGCGTACCCGAACACAACATGGCGGCAAGCCGCCAGGAGAGCGATAAAACCAACAGAAGACGGAACCGAATACAAAATGGAATCCAAAAAGAGGGGAAGACCACCGAAAGACAACCAGCACCCAATACACCAACCCCGGAGAAACCGGAAACACCCACCCCAAAACAAAGACCACCCCGAACACACTCACACCCAAACACACACCCAGACCACCACACAAACCCCCGACAGACCACCAGCCACGCCGAAAGAACGGATGCAGCGAACCGGCAAAATCCGCGATCACCCCCTGGAAAACGCAAGCAACCAGCCGGGAACACGGCCAGTAATCAGGCAGGAGAGTAATAGACAAGGCCGCAGCCAGAGGAGCGCGGAACGATCCAGTCCCCGACGAAAGAAACGGACCAGGACCACGAGATAAGAGTAAAAAACCGGGGAAGCAGAACAGCCGGCTCGAGAAAGCCAGCCGGAAAAGAGCCCGGACGCCAGCACGGAGACACGGCGCACATGATGCTGTTGTCTTAGTCGGTAGGACGAAAATAAGTCGCGTAGCTCTATCAGAAATATCCACCAGGCCGGCTGTCCTAATGAATGTTTCTTTCCGCGTAATCTGTTCGCCCCGCGGTGTTACCTCGCCTAGCACCGTCATCCTATAAACATCGAGGATGTGTGCCAGTGGGTAGGTCAGATGCAACACTATCCATGTGTCACGACCTACACAATCGGGTTGCCCATTATCTGCGATGGGTATGACCTGTCTGATGTGTCTTGTCTGATGTTCCAAACTTCCTGTCCTTGACCGCCTACTAGTAGATCCCCTCCATTGCGTAACATCGCCTCTAGTACGTCCGCGGTCACGAAGACAAGCCTGATAGTCCCAATCGCCGGTACTGCGAGTAGACATTATCAGCCTGTCAGGCTCCTGTGCGGTGGCCCAAGCATAACCCACTCCTGATGGTTGCACTGATCGTCGCTCACGAAGTTCGTCATATAAGTCCACTTTAACAGCTAGGCTGCGGTAGTCCGCTTTACTACTGTCGATATATGCATCGATACCTGCTGCAAGTAGTGGGGTATTGCTCATGTAACCGTATGTGTATAGGCCTTTGGAGGGGTTAATGACCCCGGGCCAGAGAAAGTCGGGTCCCAGCGAAACGACAATAGATAGTGAAGAGAGGCCCCGGCCGGAACAAATCGGACCGGACGGCCGTAAAGACCGACACTCGAGCCACGCTAAACACGCAGAGGAAATACCGGGCAACGGCAGGGGACCCTAAAAACCGTGCCACGCGCGGCAACCGCCAGGCCGGACGCTCACTTACCATGTCATTAAGAAAAGACAAAAGACGAGCCCCGAAACAACCAGTATGATGACAACCGAAAGACGGACAACAAGCCGCAAACGACCCCAGACACCGACAGACGGCAAGGACGACAAAGAAAGCCCGCTAAACACCCAATTAGTCCTCCCGGGCGACGGGAGACCCCAAAAAACAAAAGGAGGAAAAGAACCGCAACAATTGGAAACCTACACGCGCGAGACCAGCTACGGCGCAACACTACCAACAAAAGCCAGGAACACATCGCGGAAAACCCGACCAAGCACAAGGATCGGACCGGGCCACCAGAAAGACGAAACAATGCAAGGAACAGAACGGGAACAGAACCAACGGGCAAGGACCACGGGAATCGATCAGACCTGAAACTACGAAACGCAATAAAACACAGGAATATGGCGTAATCAACATTTATTTAACAAACCACAAACACAATAAACACAATACCAAAGCACAAATAATAATAAAACGCAACAACGCGAAACTCTGGACAAGTGACGAATAATAAAAACACGCTACGCACACGCAAACCCAGGACCCAACACGCAACTGCACACACATATACAAAACAAAAGCGCGGACACGCAAAACAAACGCCCCCCCTACTCAGACGGTGGTGACGGTGACGGTGACGGTGACGGTGACGGTGACGGTGACGGTGGCGGCCTAACGGAAGGACGCACCCGACAAACGGAGGCCGCAGGTCGCTGCTCCAGGACAGCCCTGTCGCGAGCAAATCCGCCGCCCAACCCTTCCGACCCCGCCGGGGCTAATGTCAGCAACAACTCCAGCTGGAGCATAATCGGGAACCCGCACAACGGCTCCCCCGTCATGACAATCCCGCGTAGCCACGCGAGCAGCATGGGACAGGCCCCATCTAAGACCAGGCCACCCCGGCGATAAGAGAAGCGCAATGGTCGATCCTCCTCACGTCGAACGCGGACCCCTCTCTCGCGTTCGAATACGGACACCATCCGCATACGACGGGCACGGTAGTGCCGAATCTTCGATCGTAACACCCCACAATCCTCCCAGTCCAACTGACGGGCCGGGTAACCGACCGGCACGATCACGGCCCGCACGCCGAACACGGGCCCGAGAACCTGACCGCCATCAGAATCCACAGCCCCCTAGAAGGGAAAACAAAACAAAGCACAACAATTAGAAAGCCCCCGACAGGAACAGGAAGGCACACGCAACAAACGGGACACGCGAAGGAGACCAAACCCCCGGCCCCAACAAAGGCAAGGCCAGGAATTAAAAACTTACCATGGGGTACAGATTGTACAAATCCAACTCCATTAGGACTGCGGCAATAAACAGGAGGCACCAAAAAACCAGAAATAAAAAGGCAAACACAAGAGAAATATCACAGCGAGAACACCGAAAACAGACGAAGCGCAAAAAAGCACGTAGGAACAGAACGGTGGACGATACGAAGCCGAAATGACGCGAAAACTACCACCCGCCGCAAGCTCGACCCTTTACCACACACACAAGCCTGCGCGCAAATCCGAACGCACCCACACAAACACAGACCGACCGACCACCGGACTCGCAAAACGACCGACCGAAAAAATGCAAACCGACCAACCAGAAAGGGGCACAGCCACGACGGAGAGGAGCAGACAAACCGCGGTACAAGCGCGGGAAGAACGAAGCGAGAAACGGGAAACACCCGGCGATAACGAACGCACGACGGAGCAGACCAAAACCCATGAGAAAAGGAAAAACATAACAGGAACAAGCAAGACCACGGAAAATACCCCCTGAGCCACGACGCTCACCCCCGGAAGGAGGGAACAAGAAACAAAGCCAAACACCCGAGACGCAACAGGGAACGCGACACACGGGGAAAACAGACAAACATGCAGACGGACGGTAAAAACAGACACCTTGCACAGGAATGCATCCGAGAAAAAGAAAGGACCCGGACACCCGAGAACTGAAGGGACCGGACGACAGGAAACAGAACGAACGACAAAAAACAGACAAGAACAAACAACAGGGAGAAGGACGGGAACAGAAGCCAGAGACCCGCGGAAAGAGGAACACACAAAACGAAACGGACCCAGAAAACGACCCAGAAACAAGCAAGACAGAAACCACGCCCCGCGATACAGCACGAGAGACGGAAGGAGACAGGGGAAATCCGAACTCAGAGAACGGCTATAAATACGGAGACAACCCGCAAAACCAAAACCGTACTCCCCCGAGACGAACAAGGCAACCAGCAACCATGAGCCCAGAAGACCAGAAAACAAGAAGAATCCCGAACTTTCAAAGAGCATTCGTACCCGAGGACTACCCAGAGACCAAACTGACGCCCGCAGAATGCGGGGACTTCAGGGACGCACTGGCAGCATGTGCCGAACGATACATGGAAGTAAGGATAGCAAAAGGGGCTCAAACTCAACACCTAAGATTTGAGAAATTCCACAAGAGAAACGGGGGCATAATAGTGACATGCAAGACAACATTCACGGCAGACTGGTTGGTGAAAGCAGCAAAGCATATAATAATGCCAAGCGGCGTCAAACTGAGGGTCGACGAAGGGACAACGCCCGATCACAGATTTACAATAGAGGGTAAAGTGACGCACCCTAGATTCAACAAGAACAACGTCGCCAAAGCTATCGAACAATTCAGCAAAGAAATGAACACCACAAACTGGACGGCAATAGGCGAAAGGATGGCCGGAGGAGGAAAGATAATCAAGCTACAGATCGACGGGAGGTCACTGGAAGCAATCAAAAACGAGCAAACAAACTAGCCCTGGACAAACACGCCATCCAGAGGATGTACATTCTAACAGCTAAAGGAACACCCATACTCGCAAACAGCGAAACGAGCGAAATCACAGAAATCCTAGACGAAGACTTTGAAGAGACAACCACGAGAATCAACACCAATCACGACGACAAACCAGGGACACAAGGGACAGAACCACGGCCGGACGAGCAGAAACAGCCGGCAGGGAAGGGAACAACACCCCCGCAAACCACCGAACCCGAACCCGAACCAAGCCCGAAGCCAACTACAAGCGGACCACGGTGTGAAAACAACCGGAACAACACCCCGAAAGAAACCAACACAGGAAACAACCTACCGGACACACAACTCGAAACCCCGGACCGACACCCCGGAACCAGAACGCACCAAAAGCAGAACACAGATCAGAGTCCACATCCTTAGGAAAGCCAGCCAACCACAGTAGAAACACGCGATACCCAAGAGCAAGAAAAAAGAAAAAAAAACCCAACCCAAATTCAAGTTAAAACAAATATTCACAAATTGGCCCAGGTAATAACATCTGGTCCAAGTACGCTCCAACGTCACCCTCAGCACGAAGGCCGCCCTCTTTATTCTCGTTTTGCTGCATGTCTATGATGTTTGCAGCTAAAGCAGTAGTGCAGCCGTGGAGAAAGGCGGAATAAGGTAGTTTCCTCGCCAATCTGTCGTCTACTGCTTGTAGATCTCTAAACGTCCTCTGAACTAGCAGAGGGAATGTTGAGAACTCCAGATTCTGTCCGGTAAGCTGATCGACGCTTATACTACCGGATATTGGTCCGACATTGTACATTAGCCCAACTGGCTCACTGACTTCAGTTTTTGCGGCTAATGACTGTTCTTTGAGCGCTGTTGCCTGCTCAGCTGGAGTAGGGGGCGCCTTCTTCTCCCTCCATGTCTGGGATCGCTGCTTCTGTCTTTCCAGACGTTGGGGTCGTGGTCGCGCGGGATTAGACATCGCTGCGATTCCACGTTTCTCGACCTCAGCTAGGTCGTTCCATGACGCCTCTGGGTCGGCAACCGCACGTTTGGAATTAAACTCAAACATTCTGCGGGCATCTCTATTCGTTCTTGGTTTTCCAAGGGAATTGTTTCTTGTCATCTGACGATTAATGTTGTTCATCCTCATGTACGCATGTAATAAAAACACGAACATGCACAAGTGCACATAAGTAAACGTACTCATTGTTAGATTGTGACCTAACGGGGTCCGGAATTCGAGGAGTAGTTTGAGACAGGGTTTTTAAATAAATACAAATGAATTCCAATTTGGAATTTAAATCACAAGT
>NW_017179053.1:9725-16939 GCF_001652005.2 Ceratina calcarata
TGAAGGTGACTCGACACCACGCTACGATGTTTTGCGCCCCCTGACGAATTGTTGTGCGAGTCGACGCTTCAGAAAGTCGTGCCTACCGGCAGAGGCCGGCTTACCGACTATCCTGATGTAACGGGCTGTTAGCAACAGAAACAAGAATTATTTAATTAATAAACTGAAGCAATTTTCGGAAAATTTTCAAAAAACCGAAAGGAAAATGAGCACCAAAACATGAAACATCAGTCGGGCGAGACTGGATAAGACGAGTAGACGCCTCCCATGTGGCACTTCATAAATCTTAACGACTAAATTAATTAAGTAATAGGTAACCCACCACCAATAACCCAAAGCATGCAACCACCACCTGAACCATAATAATAATGATAATGAAAAACCCATCACCGGAGTGAACATGCCAGTAGGTAAATAAAGTAGAATAATGAAATCATCAAACCAATAAAAATCCAGATCATCAGCGGGAGAAGAGAAGGCCGGCCCGGCACCGCCGGATCCGACGAGAGGCGAGAGCAAGAGTTTATGCGATGCAACGCAAGCATGATAATTAATTATTAATCAGATTAACTGAACCTATTCATTAGTGGAATAGGAAACTTGATCCTGAATGGAATCGTATGAATGTTGTAAGTGGCAAGCCCGCGAACAAGCGGGTTCTCATGCTCAGCACATTGAAATCTATCAATGAAACTCCTAATGTGTTCTTCCAACATCGGGACCCGAGTCCTCTCATGAACTTCCTTGGTCCCAGTCCCCAGCGGGAGACCCAAGACCGTCTTCAGTACCCTATTTTGTATTTTCTGTACTATTTTTTTTTGTCGATTTGAGACACAGTCCCAGTACACCATCATTCCATATGTCAGTACCGGTCTAATGCACATCTTGTAGATGGTAACCCTGACACTTTCAGCGAGCATCGAGGAGGGAGTGATATGTGGCCTCAAAAAGCCAGCAACCTTAATTGTTTTTGAAATGCGATCTCTGATCGCAGGCAACCAATTCAATGTATAATCAAGGACTACTCCAAGATAGGTGACGCTTTTGGACCATTGAATTTCCAATCCGTCCACAATCAATTCCGGGGCAATTGGCCACCGGTTTTTGGTGAAGATAATGGCCTCAGTTTTAGAGGCGTTAACCAATAATTTCCATTTATTAAAAAATTGGAGCACCTTGTCTAGAAATGCCTGGAGGAGGCAACTAGCTAACACTTCCCTTCTCCCCCCAGGATGCAACGAGCATCTTCGGCCATCGGGATGTCATTAATAAAAATGTTAAAGAGTACCGGCCCCAGGATGGAACCCTGTGGGACACCGGCAGAAACCTCGCGGCGCGACGACGAGACACCATCGACTCTCACAAAAAAAGTACGATCCTGCAAATAGTTATGAAGAAGCGAAATGAGACCCTGGTGGAAACCAAGGGTGTGTAATTTGAAGAGAAGCCCGTGGTGCCAAACCGAATCAAAGGCTTTGGCCAGATCAAGCAACACCATAGCAGTGCTGTGTTTTACGTTAAATCCACTCGTGATAATCTGCGCCAGCCTGGCTATCTGCTGGATCGTGGAGTGGGCTCTTCTAAAGCCAAATTGTTCGTTAATCACGATCTGATGTTTAGCCAGATGATCAATAATGGCATCATGTATAAAAGATTCCAGAACCTTTCCGACAATAGGCAATAGGCTAATGGGTCTATAACTAGCAGCAAGTTCTTTCGGCTTTCCATTTTTATGAATCGGCGACACCCTCGCGATCTTCCAGGCCGTAGGGAAATATGCGTTCAAAAGGCAAAATTTGAAAATATAGAAAAATTGACAGTCGACTTTAAATGATGCATTCTTGAGCATCATCGATGATATCCCGTCGTCGCCCGGTGCCTTCCTATTACCCAGGGCCCGAAAACGATGTCGAATCTCCCGCGGGGACAGGTCACCAAAAAGTGCGAGATCGGTATCCCGCTCTTTGCCTGACTTATTCAAGTTAACAATGAACGCATCAACCATTGGTTGGTGCGGAGAATAAAGCTTAGATGCATCCCGATAAACCATTTCGAATTGGTCGGCAATCAGCTCCGCCTTGCCCCGAGCATCGACCACCTCTCGCCCGACGTGCCTGAAGACTGGGAATTTTCCTCTATTAAATTTACCAGCTAAAGAATGATAAACTGGCCAGAAAGTAGGTGAAGCCTTTTTGAAAGATGCAAGTTTCCTTCGCCACTCCATGTTCCTCAAGTGAGAGATTTGTCTACGGATACCCCTGTTCAGATCCTCAATGATGAAGTCAAAGGCATTAATGCCAATGCACTGAGTCAGTTTCCTGATACGGCGCCTACGCCTAATCAGCGCGACCAGGTAGTCATCATTACAAAGATAACCGTGTCTCTCAGATGAGGTATTAATTTTGGTAGTGGCCCTTCTCAGTGAAGTGAATAGCAGGTTATTGACCCTTTCAATGCACGAATCAACTTCATCCTTATTATTAAATTTGGACGACATCTGAAAAGAGTTCGTGAATTTCTCATAATTCCCCCAGTCGATTTTACGATCAATGCCGACATTAAATTTGTCTTTAACAGCTACAAGAACGACCGGCGAGTGGTCCGACGGCCCGGGATCAAGGGCCGAGCAGTCAAAGGCTAAGTCGATTGTAGAAAAGAAAATATCCAGTGTGGACGGTCTATATCCCACCACGCGCCTGGTGAAATCCTCCGGGTAAAGAATATCAAATGTATTGTTTGTGAAGTATTTATAAATGGTATTGCCCCTAGGGTTAGCCATAAAATTATTCCATAGCTTGTGTTTTGCATTGAAATCACCCCCGATAAGGTATGGAAAACCCTGCCCACAGATTACGTCCAAGACGTGATGATCCAGGGCAACCTGTCCAAGAGGAACATATACCACTCCAAGATAAATTCTTGGAGCCGCAAGCCTGACAAAGAGGACGTCGAGCCCCGATATTGGAGTCAGCACTACATTGTCATAGTCGATGTCTCTGTGCAAAAGAATGGCAACGCCGCCACCCTTACCACCGGTGCGGTCGCACCGCACCAACACAAAGTCCGGAATGCCCTCGACGTCGTTAGGCGTGAGCCAAGTTTCGGTTAAAAGAACAATATCCGGCTGTGAACGAGCTATGAGAAGTAGCAGCTCGTTTCGATTTCTCTTAAGCGAGCGGATATTCCACAAGACTATTTTAGGAAAAACAGGTGAAGCCATTTTTAATCAAGTTGATTGATAACTTGAACAAAGACACGGAACTTGTCCGCGTTGGTGCGGCACGACCGCAGCTGCGCGTTTAAATTTCTGACGAGATCTAACATCAGATCGACGTCGACCAGAGAGTGCAATACACGAATTTCGTCGAAAAGAGCAAAAGCGCTGTCCCCCGCGGCCTCTCGCGGAGGCGCCTGAACACCCCTCGCAGCATCAGCAAAGGATCGCCCGTTGAAATTATATTGCCCCGAATCAGCAACGTTTCTCAAGGGTTTTTTATTCCTTTCATAAGTACTTTGACCTTGATGCACCCTAACAGGGGGCAAAGGAGGGCCGAATTGATCAGGGTCGTCAACCGTAAAGGCCGGGGCCCTATCCCTGATCATCTTACCCCTGTCCCTAAAGGCGAGGTAATCTAGGAGTGCCGGGCACGCGGAATAATTAGCGGTGTGGTTTCCACCGCAGTTGGCGCAAGTCGGCGCCTCCTCAATTGGTTTCGTGCAAGTTGAGGTGTGATGTGCCTTGCCACATTTGACACATCTGGGCTGAACGTTACAGTTCGATACTGCATGCCCGAATTTCTGACATCGGAAACATTGGGTGTAATTTTTTTGTGAAAAGAATTTGTCCCAATATACACGAATTCTAAATAAGTAACCGATTTTATTTAACCAATTCAGAGTAGTACCAGGCGGGAAGTTAACACGATATACTTGCTTGTTTGCATTCTTCCCGATGACCGAGCAAGAAATGGGTTCAAGGCCGTGCGATTTAATCTCCCTGACCACTTCTTCTGCAGGGGTAGCAGGCAGGCCGCGGAGGACAGCGCTCAGAATGCGCTCGGTGCTCTTACTGTATGTGAAATACTGCAAGTCTTTTTCCTTCAGGAATTCGATAAACGTCTCATATGCTTCGACAGTACTAAATGTAACCCGAATACCGGACCTCAATAATTTTAATTTAAACGTATCCCCACAGAGTTCAAGCATCTCTTTTTCAAACTCGTGGGCTGAGCATGAGAACCGCGTGACATAGACGGGCGGGATCTTGGAAGACACTCTCCCGACCCGCGCCCCGCCTCGAGCATCGCCGAAGCCGTCTGGTTTCGGAAAACTAGTCGTAGCCTTTTCCTTAGGAAACGCGGCAGCCTTATTCGAAGGTTTGATTGTTGAATCTTTATTGTCAGCAATTTCTTGATCAAGAATGTTTGCTAGCACTGAGAAACGATTGGACGTCTTGACTGCAGGAGCAGCGTCCATTTTGACGATCGACGTGATACGTGGCACGGCACGTGGCACGCCTCGATCAGCACCGTTGCCGGCCATCTTGTCTTCTAACAGGTTCGCGTTATCGATATCGGTATTATTATTATTCGCCGAACTGTCTCCGACATCTAAATGCCGAAATGTATTAGTCGATCGGCCCGAGACGTCCGTTTCAGGTATACAATAGTTACTAGTATCATTGAATCCAGCGAGTCTTTCGACTGACACGTTAATTAGACGAGGCACCTTAGAACAAATTCCCGAACCACGAGAATTACTACGACTACGACTACGATTAGTTTCCGAATCCACGGACGCCGGCGTACGCCCCGGCGAAAAAGGAGCAAGATTGAGTCTATTTTCGGAGTTCGCAATAATTGAATTTAAACTAGAAGTAGACTTTAGACTCACCGCTCTGTCCTCGGATCCGCCTCGTGGAGCCGACGGCACCGCACTGACCTCCCTCACCTTCTGCGTCAATGCAGAGTCGCTGAGATAGCCTTTCTCGGGAGAATTTTTCAGCTTCGAGAACTGCACTTCGCTAACAAAATGTCCAGATTTCCTATCTGGACTATCTGGACTGTTTGATGCTGATTTCTTGTCCGAACGGACTTTGGAAATTGCAACGGCCAGCTCAGGAAGTCTGGCGCGCCTCGTTGCCATAGGCCGCTTACGGCAGCGGCCTTCCCTGATTAGCTTCTCGTAAAAGTCTTTTGCACCACTCACTGCGTAAAATAAATGTTCACATTTGATTGTAAAATGAAATAACGTATGAATTTAAACAAATTGGAATGTTCGGAAAACCGTTAAACAGAAAGACTTTTTGTCTCAATGCCCTATACAGGACACAGAAAAAGAGCGAAAACAAACACGTCCAAACGGCACGGACGCCACATGGGAAGTGAAAAAAGAACCACGCAAAGAGTGGAAAACAAAACGCGCATATATAGCACCCAGACCCACCAAACCACGGCCCGCGAAGAGGGACAGATCGTCCACCAATAACCGCATCCACCCACGCCCATTGCCAAACCCCGCCGGAAAAAAAAACACACCCCGGACTCGAACCTACCCGAGAAAGACCGACACACCAGCCCCCGAGACAAAAGGGGACGAAAAGAAGGAACTCGCGCATACCCATAAAATGAAAAACCACAGCCCGGACCACCCAACCAACCTGAGACCCCAAAAACCGAGACCTATAGACACGACGGAAGAGCCTGACGCCAGAACCCGCAACATTCCACAGGGATAGAAATCAGACACCCACAATCGCTTAACAAACCCAAGAATTAGAAAGAACCCGACACAACGTAAAAACCCGCCAACACGCATGGAAACATAAAACCAAAACACCAAGCCAGCCGACAACCGAAAATAAAAACACCAAAGCATAAAGACAAACCCGGACACAACGGAAAACAGACAATACCTAAGAAGCAAAACGAGTACGAGACCTACAATCAAGCGAGAACACGTCACAACCACACACAGTTGCCAAAACACAGTTGAACACCAAACGCACCCCCAGACCAGGGTGCGCATATTTTTTCGGTCGGCCGGAAAGTGGAGACGACGCGACCATGGTGGGGACCAATAGTTGGTGGGGGTATGCAGTGATTTTCAAGATTTGTAGGCTTATTTTGGCTATACATCTCGTCAAGTTGGTAACGTGGATAGTAGCGCCAAGCCAAGTGTGACGTACATGAACGCGGCACTGAATGTTTCTCATTTGAGTTTGAATTCCAGGCTTAAACACTTCCACGTGCAATTTCTTTGTTTTCTTCAATATTGTTGTTACTCGTTATTTTGTTGTTTTCGTTATTGTTATTTATTCTTGTTATTGTTCTTACTACTGTTCGTGAGTGCGAAATGGCTGAATCATCAGGTAAGATATGTTTTTAATACTTATGTATTATGTGTATTCATGCAGAGAGTATAATTCAATAAATTAATGATCCTGTAAGAAAGATATGTTGCACAGGAGAAGTTGATGCATAAAATAAATTCATTAGAAATAAATTATTGCACTTCAATAATTTATATTAGTAATGTGTGAAAAACAGGTCATGAGAGCAGCGACAGTGTCATGAACCCACCTCCTTCGAAGAAGGTGGCACGGACAAAACGATTTTCCGATTCCTGGCTAACAGAACCCGATTTTTCTTCGTGGCTGCAGAAATGCGATGGCAACCCGTTGAAGGCCTTCTGTACTGTCTGCCGAAAAAAATTGCAGTGCGGGAAAGCGGATCTGAGGAGGCACGCCACAGGTCAATCGCACATTACTATGTTAAATAAAACACAAGGCTTGACGGACATAGACAGCGCAGCGTGGCTGGCTTCTGCATCCCTAGGTGACCGTGTAAGAAGAGCAGAGATCATGTATGTTCTCAATATCATCGAACATAGCAGAAGCTTTCGCTCGTATGAGCACCAGATGAGAATGGAGCAGAGGGCTCTGGATTCAATCGATGTTTTAAACAACATGAAATTGAAAAGTACAAAAATAAGAGCCATCACGAACAATGTCATCAATGAAGCCATCGTGAGCAATGTCAGTGAAATATTGAGGAATACATTGTTTTCAATTTTAGTAGATGAAAGCACCGACGTGTCAGGGTACAAAAATTTATGCATCCTGGCGAGATACACATATGAAGGGGCAATCCACACATATTTACTGGACGACCTACGATTGAGAGAAGGAAATGCCGAGTATTTATACGATTGCT
>NW_017179053.1:17067-18012 GCF_001652005.2 Ceratina calcarata
TGCATATAAATTATATTCATTACATTTACTTTCATTCACTACTTTGATTCATGCAGTCATCTGCCCAGTTAAAGGTAGGAGCAGAAAACACCTTCTCTGGTATGGCACCAGAGGCAGTATCGTTCTCTAATTCCTCGAGATGGATCTCAAGCATTGCTTTGGCATAAGCCAAAGACTCGGATCTCAGAGATGAGATCCATGAGTCCACATCCGTAGGAATAGCAAGCTTCCTCACAACATATTTCTTCATATCGAAATCAGGACGAGATCGTACTTGAGAAGCGAGAATAAAGTCAAATAAGACCATCTCATCCTCTAAGGCGCTGACTTGACGTGCAGAGCCTGTGAAATCTTGTTGTAAGATAAAGAAGCTCACTATCTGAAGAACTTCCATGAAGTGTTTAAACACGTCTGGTTCATATGATCGCATTGACAGCGGATCAATAATGAAGGTTGACGGGTGAAGAGCGTCAGCCTTCTTCCGAACATCGGAAGATTGTGGAGGACCACGAGGTTTAGTACCTGGCTGAACGGTCTTCTTCGGTAACTGATTTTGTTTATTATTATTGGACTTTGACATAGTGACAAAGAATAATAATTACAAATGCGTTGATGGCAACGAAAATCGGTGAATACCGATGATATTCAAAAGACCGCGTTTTCTAGTGATTCTGAGACTTAATTTCAATACTATCGCTGCGATAACGAGAACAAAATTATACTTAAGAAACAGTAAGAAAACCTGTATGGACTATCCAATACCAATGGACATGTTACAATTATTGAATTCTACAATATATCATAAAAAACCAATTCCTACCAATCTATCACATGTAATTGTAGAAGACGAAACGGATGAAAGTGACACTACAAATACTGATGGTGAATAAATATATTTTTAAATAAATAAAATTACATTTCTTTTATTATTTACCTCTCCCGAAT
>NW_017179054.1:0-638 GCF_001652005.2 Ceratina calcarata
CGGACGGGGTACGGTTGCAGGAAGCGGAATTTCGCGCGTGTCTTTCGCGGTGGACGGACAAAATTCGATTGTTCGACCTCGGCGAACCCATGGCTAATCTCATTAAACGTTGAAGTCGTTAACGGTCGCTAACGAAGCCGAGCCCTACGCGGAAGGAGGGCGATATCGATTCCACGCTCTCTTTTGCGGATAACTTGATCTCCCGTCGAGTCCTCTTACCCTCAAACGTAAATGTTTGCTTTATCAATTCGCCAATTCGTTTTCTACCCCATCGATGTTTTCAGGGTTTATTGATTTCTATTAGAGTCATATTCGTCCACTTGAACTTTTATATATGTTATCAACGTTGCTTCTCTACTTTTCGTTTTAATTCAATTATTCGTTATACAGGAAAATATTTAGGATTAACAAAATGATTGGAGGAATTAGATTTTCCTATTGCTATAAACATTTTCAAGTGATACAACAACAACAGCAACGACAACAATATCACGCCAGCACCAGCAATAACAGCAGTAATAACAACAGCAACAACGATAACAATAATAACAACAGCAACAACGACGACGATGACAGCACGAGCAATAACAGCACAAACAGCAACAAGAAGAATAACAGTAACAGCAATACCAACAACA
>NW_017179055.1:0-638 GCF_001652005.2 Ceratina calcarata
ACTAAGTTTCAGTCTTTCTAGTGTTAAGCATTACGATATTTGAGATTTAATTGAAGATTGAAATAAAAGGATTGAGTGTTGAGGCTCGTTATTTGTTAGGACGTTTTAAGGTCCTAAAAAGACAAAGTACTGAACTGATACTTCCGGGGCAGCAGGTTTTTCTTCGCTGCTCGTTTACGCTTGTCATCCACGGAATTTACGCGAGTCCGTAAAGCGTACTATAAACGATAAGCGGCCCTTCGTTTTCTTTTATCGGCCGTTCGTTACGGAGGCGGTAGGGGGATCCGGTTTGTTCGGCAACGACCGTTTAACAGGCTTTGAGGGATGTTTGCACGACCGCCTATTGGCGTCCACGGTAGATACCCATCTACACCCGAAGAAACGCACGCGAACTTAAAACCTGCGAGTCATCTTTGTTTTATTCACAGAACGATTTCATTAGCGAAAGATATACGAGTCAGTAATAATTATTTGAAAGTAGCATAGCGTTCATTCTTACATGGAGCTGTCGTTCGTGCCAGTTTATTCAACGATAAATACGAAATTTACACAAAGCAATTTTTTACTCTGTGAAAAATCCTTACCGATTTCAAGAATGCATATATTGGCTATACAGTCAATCCCAAAAGTTCATTTCC
>NW_017179056.1:0-638 GCF_001652005.2 Ceratina calcarata
AGTGCGTGTGGAACGTCGGGCCAGCTCCCGGGCGCGGACTGCCCCCCACCTGCGGGCGGACAACGGTCAGCGATCGGCTCGGCTGTTTGTGGAACGACTGACGGCCCCAGAGAGAGGAGAGAGAGAAGAGAGAGAGAAGAGAAAGAGAGAGAAGAGGGAGAAGAGAAAGGAAGAGAGAGAGAAGAGAAAGAAGGAAAGAAAGAAAGGAGAGGAGAAAGAGAGAGAAGAAGGAAAGAAAGAGAGGGGAGAAGAAGGAAAGAAGGAAGGGAGAGAAGGAGGAAAGAAAGAGAGGAGGAGAGAAGGAGGAGAGAGAGAGAGAAGAGGGAAAGAAAGAAAAGAGAGAGGAAGGGGAGAAGGAAAGGAGAGAAGAAGGAAAGAAAGAAAGAAGGGAGAGGAGAGAGAAAGAAGGGAGAGGGGAAAGAAGGAAAGAAGGGAGGGAGGAAGGAAGGGGGGAGAGGAGAGAAGAGAGAAGGAGAGAAAGGAGAGAAAGGAGGGAAGAAAGAAAGAGAGAAAAGGGGGAGGAGAAGGAAGGAGAGAAAGGAGAGGAGAAGGGAGGGAAGAGAGGAAGGGAGAAAGGGAAAGGAGAGAAGAAAGAGAGGAGGAAGGAGAGAGGAGGGTGGAGATGAGGAGGGATAGGG
>NW_017179057.1:0-638 GCF_001652005.2 Ceratina calcarata
AGTGAAAGGTCATGGAGATGTAGACGTGATCGGAGAGTGTTTCAACTCCTTCTTGCACTCTCCAATTCCATATCATTTTTAGTGCTGTTTCGTTCGCCCATGTTAGGTCAACTATCGAGGAACCTTGCGGTCTTATGCAGGTCGGTGCATTTCCTTTGTTTACAAGAAATAATCTATTTATGATTGCCCATCTTTCTAGAAATTTTACCTTTTGCATTGTTGTTCTTGCTTCCCCATTTCTTATTATGTGCGTTGAAGTCTCCTCCGATAATTATTGGCACTTTTCCGATTTCTAGCTTTATCGCTTTGCCAATTTCTTTAAGAAATTTCTCGAAAGCTGAGGGAGATCTGTTCGGGGAGAAGTAGCATCCGCCTATCTTGAGCTGGTGATTGCCGACAAAGACAAAACCATCAAACGAGCTCTGTGTCTTGAAGGATGACGTTATCTCGCTGTTGTTGATGAAGATTGCGGCTTTTCCGCTCAGATCACAGAGCCATCCCTTGCCTGGGTTTCTTCGTGGATCATTGATAATTCCTATATCAGTCTTTGTTTCGTTGCAGCGCTTTGCGAACAGTAAGTGCCCAGCATAAGAGTTGTTTAGGTTTGACTGAATGATTTTAATGTCCATTTTGTCTAA
>NW_017179058.1:0-638 GCF_001652005.2 Ceratina calcarata
TTTCCGTTTGAATGTGCATGACGTCCCTTTTCTCCTCTTCCTCCTCTTCCTCCTCTTCCTCCTCTTCCTCCTCTCCCTCCAGAATACTGTAATCGTCTTAATTTTCTCTTCAATTTGTTAAGCTGTAATCAGAAAAGGACATGATGTGAATCTCTAGTGGCATCGGGAATGTTGAATGTAATAGACACCGTGATAATTGAAGCTTTACATACTTCCTTCCTCATTTCCTCCTCCTTCCCATCTTTCTGATTTTCTCTTTCCTCACTCGGTTTTTCCGTATTGGTTTCGACGTGCCTTTCTTCTACGTTCAGCTCTGGAACCTCACCAAAACTTTACTGTAGCTTTATGAAGGTATTATTGACAAGTGTGTAAATTTACATCCACTTCTAAATTTTTAATCCATTTGAACTTCTTTCAACGAAACTCACAAACTTCACAACTCGAAATACACCTTCTAAAGCGAAGTGAATGCTTGTTCGATAGGTCGCACGAACATTTCGCACTTTGCTTTAGTTCGTGGCAAAATTTTTTTCCGCTTATTTAGCCCTCTTGGACTTGAGGAAGGTTTCGCGGGTGGTATTATATTTTCCAATTTTTACATTGACTCTTATAGAAAGGCACGTTATTGTGGGGATATC
>NW_017179059.1:0-638 GCF_001652005.2 Ceratina calcarata
CAAGGACCGGGATTAGAGTTATCGTGGAGTAGTGCAGTATTTTCAATTTTTCAAGTCTCTTCTGCGCGTACGGAATCGTCTCCATCGGGTCTTTGACAGCATTGCGAGTGTATAGGACAACTGTGTCGGTGAAAAAGCACCAGTTCACCAGATTTAAGTCGAATAAAAATTCGTCTAAATCGGTGATAAAATTTTATCGTATCGTAATTTAATCGATCGTAAAATTTTTCTTCAATGGTTCATGTAATGATGAGAGTACATGGTCGACACGTATACGAACGCGTTCAAAGGGCATTGAGCCGCTAGTTCGAGCATCTTCTGCGTGCCGATCACTTTGGTTCGCAAAATAAGGGATACCTTCGCCTCGAAGTACACCACGGACGCGTTATGAATGATTATATTCACATTGTTCACCAAACGCTGACGATCCTCCGTCGAGAGGTCCAAGCCGGGTTTGGATAAATCACCATGAATCAGACTGATCCTACCGATAAAGTTTGGATCGTTCTTAATTTGTTGAATTCAATCGTATTTGGCAGAGCGAACCAGTTGACCGCTGGAGACAATACCATAGATAGAACTTCAAGCACGATTTACTCAAGCTTACTACGTACAAAAACCGGAATAGTCCAAAGATA
>NW_017179060.1:0-638 GCF_001652005.2 Ceratina calcarata
CATAGATGTGCCTATGTCCACCTCCTAGTGGTTCCCGCCGGTAACGTGTTGTATGGTCGTTGGCATGACCATGCAACACGGCCAACGGACTAGGCTTTCGGGGTCTTGGGGGCTGCCACCCCCCTCGACCTTTTCATAGCTGGCCCAAATATGAACAATAATGCCTCGGATGGACATAATTTACGCAGTAGGCCCTCTGGCTCTGCTGCTCCAGCTAGTTTTATTTTTACTACTTCCTCTTCCTCTTCCTCTTCTACTCTTTCTACTTCTGTCCCTTCTATGCGGGGGAATACCCAGACAAGTCAGGCCATCGACGCACCTGGGGGCATTCCCGACTCTTTCCCCTGTCCTGTTCCAGACTGCGGACGTATTTTTCCAACAAAGATAGGCTTTGGAGTGCATGTCAGGAGAGCGCATCCGGTAGTTAAGAATCAGCTGGTCATTCCAGCGTCTAGTAAAGTGAGATGGTCTCAAGAGGAGTCAATGCGTCTAGCGTACCAGGAAGCGGTTGTAACAAACCAAGGTCATCGCTTTGTTAATCAACTTCTGGTCTCTGCCTTCCCTCACAGGTCACTGGAAAGCATTAAGGGTCAACGTCGCAAGGCCGAATATAAATCTGCTGTCCAACGCTTTCTGAG
>NW_017179061.1:0-638 GCF_001652005.2 Ceratina calcarata
ATTTTCTATTTGTGAATAGCAACTTTAGTCGAAATGATATTTTTTTATATGAGAATATAATAAATTAATATTATTTACGTTCAGTGTTACATAAAAATATGTTGTATCTGCAAGGTGCTACTGATTTTTAGTATGTAAAGCAACCCGTGGTTTTAGGATTGCGGGAATCGAATGTAGCCATACTTGCGTGCTTAAGTAATCCTGGACGTAAACGGGGATTAAAGAAAATCCCGAGAGAATCCACATATCCTATAAGACGTGGTCGATACTAGATATGCGAGGGTGGTGATTCCCGGTTTTCGAGGAATGTTTCAAATTGCTGACGAGTTCACGTCCTCGTTCTTTAGTTAGAAATATCTCGTTACGTCATTAATTAATGAACGAGGCGACGACGTTGAATCGTCGCTGTAAACGTGTTTACGCATCATTCAACTCGCGCAAGAGAATGTGAAACATGAACTCTTCAACGTTTTCAAATCTAGCGTTCTTTGATATGGATTTTACGTTCCTTACAAATTCTAATCAGTTGATGTTAAAAAAATGTTTCCGCTTGTAATATAATTTTTTTTTCGCATATTTCTGTTACAGGTGAGTAATTGGACATTTCAACCTCTAAATATATTGCCTACTTGTGTCCT
>NW_017179062.1:0-638 GCF_001652005.2 Ceratina calcarata
GACACGTGGTCCAGATTTGTATCAGAGATGATCCTAAATAAATTCATAATTAATGCTACAATCCAGACGAAACCACGATGTTATTTAATAACGAGCAAATGATTTTCTATTGACGATGTCCTAAGACACGCGTAGGAGTGGGATGAATGAACTCTTGCAGGTGACTGTATGGAATTTCGTAGACTGCCAGACAGCTTCTGGTAGCCTGTCACCCGGGGATCAAACCAATAGACTGCCGATAGGCCTCACGATTATCGGAACGATCGGAACGACTCGACTACGACCCTTTGACATCCTCCAATTCCTACTTTGATCGTTAGAACGAGTTAACTGGCACCACTCGTTAGCTTGGGAACTCCCAAGTTAGGGCAGAGCCAGTTCGCAGCTCCTCGGCGTAGATTCTATCCTGTTCCTTAGTAGAGTTATGATGCCATCGATCTGACGTGTTAACGGACAGTTTTGACGTCTGATGATTGCCACTGGCAAGCTTAACGAGAATAAACGCTGTTTCCTCAGGCGAGCAAAAGATATCCAGTGACTCACTGACTTCTCATATCTAAATCATTCCGCAGTTCTAATTGTAATACAAGATTTTCTGCTAGTCGTATTACCGTAGAAAATATAACATATTAAAGTAC
>NW_017179063.1:0-638 GCF_001652005.2 Ceratina calcarata
CATTTTATCAAAGGAAATTATTATTCAGAAACACCTCCAGAATCACCCCTTTTCGGCTGTAACACTTTTTCTGGGACACCCTGTATACTTTAATTCTTCAATTGAATGATTTCCGTTAGCTCTGTCCTTGTTCAAGTATTTCCACGTTTTGGTCAATGTACAAAGGCGCCATGTGCAAGCGGTACGTGTCCCGTGGATTTCTCATTCTCGTCACGTACGTACGGTATTACGCGTACATTTTATTTGCGAAACGATACGAAAGAAGACGGCATGGCAAATATTTGACGATGATTATTAATCGATTATAACTCACGATCGCACGTATGTAATTGGGAAACATTTGAGGATCACGCGTTTAAACGCCGATTAAACGTTTAACAGGAAGAACAAACGGGATGTAAAAGCGTCGTAAAAATTGATTGCGGTCTCGAGGCGTGAAAGTGTAGAAATAATAATCACGGCCGGCGGGGCATACAATGCAACGGCCCACGCGGACGGAAAACGATTTCGACCGGGTTGAATCGCGACCAATCAAGAAACCATGCTATTACCTATTCTTTTCTCGTTTTAATCATCGTTTCACGCCTTCACACGAGTTCCACTTTCAAACACGCGTACCGCGTTTTTATCGCCTGGTC
>NW_017179064.1:0-4034 GCF_001652005.2 Ceratina calcarata
AAGTCTGCTGAAATCTAGATAGTCGACTGGAGGTATTTTTGTAGAGTATTCAAAAAGATGTGGATTGCTATCATAGTCTTCCCGTGTTAGTGCTATTCTTTTATTGGCTCTGTTTCGCTTCCAATAGTAAATGATTGGAATATTTGCACTGTTTTCAATGATTCCTAAGTTATCGCAAAAAGTAAAGGTTTCAGAAGCTACATACCCAGAAATGAGCTGGTCAAAAGCTTTATCCGTATCTATTGGCACGAGGGATTTAATGACATTGTTTTCGCTCACTGGTAATTTAGCTAGGTATTGGCGCGTAATTTTTAAAATAAAGGAGTCAATTCTAGTGATATTGGCCTGGTCATATAAAATTCTATTACTAATGTAATGGGTCCAGTCAGTTTCCTGAGATGAGTTATAAAGAGAGACAAGCTCTAAGGCATTTTCTTTCGAATGCTCTAATTCGTTCCATGGTGGTGTGATTCAGATTCCACCAAATGGGTGCGGCATAAGTTAAAAGAGGTCTGATCAGTAACATATACAAAATGACTTTAGCTCTGGAGTTGATAAATGCACTGCGGAATATTCTGCTATTTGCGGTAAACGCCGATCTGGCTTTGGATAGTTGAATGTCAATGTGGGCATTACCTCTCAACAAGTAGTCGATATGGTATCCCAGGTACTTAACAATTTTTTCTCTCGGAATGTCGACCCAATCATCAGTGCCAGGAATCGTAGTTTTAATTTGAAAGTTAGCAAGGCCCTCTCTGGCTTTAACGGATAAATATCGCAGGGGCTTTCGAAAGACAATAGTAGAGCATTTTTGGGGGTTTAACCTTAGGTTCCAAGTAGCATAATAATTATTGATCTTTCCAACGATCTCTTCAAGCTGAGTTTGTAACTGGATGGCTGTCTTGCACGAGACATATACGATAAAATCGTCGGCGAACCCAATAGCTCTAAGATTGCTATTAGGTTGATTCAGACCGAACAAGTGCAGCATCAGTTCTAATAAAGCGGAAATTTTTAAAAACTATTTTATGATTGGCGCTAAGCTTAGTTTCTGATATTAAGAAGACATCGTGTTGATAAGATTTAGCGAATTTATAGAGATCGTATCTTCTTCTATTTGAACGTATAGAGTTGACATTGGTAGCTGCAATTCTCAAAGTTCGCAACTGGGAATTTGCACTATTCATAATGCGTGTTGCAGAATGTATTTAAGATATATTCTATTTTTTGCGAGTTAGAAGCTATTTGTGCTACTATTGAGCTCAGTTGCGATTTGAGCATGATGAGAATATCATTTTTGATTGTAGATACCCATACTGGGAGGTGAGCTTCGTCGCTGGCTTCCTGGAGGCAGTCAGGTCTATGTTCAGATTGGCTCCCAACGCGGGTTTGAAGCTGGGACTGCAGCGGGATTTCTTGAGTACTCCTGTGTAAAATATCAGTAGGAAAGTGACCCGTCGAGTTTCCCATCTTGGTCGCTTGGGCATAGGACACGTTCTTCTGGGCAGCCGTGGAGAGCGAAGCAATTTTGCTTGCAACATAATTATTCTTATTATTTTGAATTAAGAGTTTTTGGGATCTCGGTAGTTTTAGATACGGACAACCCTTATAAGATGCTGGATGCCCGAACTGATCACAGTTAGCACACTTGAGGTTTGACCTATTATCCGTGAAAGGGATTTTGCAGTCTCCAGGTACATGGGATTGTGCGCATTTTACACATCTGAAATTTAGGTTACAATTTCGACTAGCGTGGCCTACTCTTTGACACTTCTTGCATTGGAAGATGAGAGGCTTGCGAAGGAACTCCCATTTAATTCTTTGAAATGCTAACGTTTTTATTTTAAATAGGTCTTTGGTTATGCTGTCCGCTGTTACCTGAAGAAGCATGTGATACGCTTCAGGATTATTTTTATTGTAGGTAAATTTGCTCACGTTTACTATCGTTAAATTCGGTAATTCGTATTCTGCAATTTCTTGTTTTACGTCTTCCGGTGTGAAATCACCTTTAATTCCTTTTATTATGATTGACTTGGGCTTGTGTAATTTTGGTGTAAATGTATAGTGCTGCAAATTCGTTTTTGCAAACTGATCCTTCAGCGTGTAGAATTTATCAATGCTGTTCAAGTATACTGTGTGACTCTTGGGATTTACCTCACGAATCGAAAAATCATTTTTGCTGAATACTAGAGACTTGCATATGTCTATGATAGATTTTAGATTTGAGTTTATAATATATATCGGAGGGGGCTTAGAAGTTTTCACTGTTTTAAAACTTGCACTGGTTGTATTCTGGACAGGTGTGTTGAATCTGATCTCCGAATCGTTCTCTTCACTGAGAGACGAGAACCGGTTGATCTCACTAGACAAGTTAATATCGGTAGAGCTACCCTCGGTTCTGACTTTGACAACTTTCTTTGGTTTGATCCATTCGTCCGTTGATAAGGTAGATTCCTCCTGGGACGTTGTCGGCTCTGCTTCCAACTCCGCTCTGGATTCGGGCGTAGTCTCCATGTTTTCAGCCATGTTTTCCTTGCATGGCGTACGTACCTTGACTCTACGTGCATTTAGGTTAGGCTTAATATTAATATGCGATGTTTTCACTCCCGATTCTTTTAGCAGCTGTTTGTACATCATATCCAATTGCACAGAGTTGATCTGTCTAGTTGTAGTACTTTTTCGTTTCACATTAGTCGTAGCTGAGTTATTTTCCTTGTCCTCGTCGTCTACTGGAAAAGCTCGCTTGGCTCTCACTTGCTCGTGGTCCATCATCCTGGCCAGGAGGGAAACCACATTCCCAGACTGGGTGTTTACACCACCAAACTTATACTGCACTTTTTCCTTCTCAATTATGCTGGAGTTCAGAGATTCTGAATTTACTTTTCTCTCTCACTGTCTCCGCACGCTACCAATGATCGGAGAGAACTCTCGAGAACTGGTGCTTTGCAACATAGAATGATCGTTGACGGAAACTGAAGACGAGAAGATGATTGATAATGAGCTCAAATAGCCAACACTAAGAATAAGATATCACTTCTTAATTACAAGAAACCTGAATTAACGACCGAATGTTAACCATCAGTTCAGAAATAGTTTAATCAAAATATCGATGACAGTTTAATCATTACTGAACTTCATATGGATTAGAATTCAATCATCAATTGTTAATGTGGTAATTAAAAGATTAAGAATTCTGCTCTAAAAAGTTATAAGTTTGCGCAAGCAGTTAAAGAAAATAATACTATGACAGAAACATTTTTGGTAACTCGAAATGGCAAAAAAAAGATGCCAACGATACGCGGAGTTCCCAAGCGGTCACCCATCTAAGTACTATCCGCGCCCAATGCTGTTTAACTTCAGTGATCGGACGAGAACTGGTGCTTTTCAGCATAGAATGATCGTTAACACGCATGGAGTCTTTCGGCACTGATTTCTATAGTGTTCATAGTAAGTAAAGATCAAACCTGGAATTTATAGTGGCTTCTCAGTTCTCAGTGCTTAATCTCCTATCGCTACAGATCAGTTCATGGATGTCGACGTGCACCGATCGACAGTAGTCAGCTGTCAGTCATACGACGATGCAAATTGAATTGCCTGATTCAGGCGCAAAAACATTAAATCTTAATTTGTCAGTAACTAATTAATGAAGCCTCAAACGCAATTTTCTCTCTCTTCATTTTCGTCTTATTTTGAGTTCTAACACACGTTCCTAAAATATTGCCCATCTACAGGTTTACACCCTGCATAGTAGTATGCCGTACAGCCAAACACTTTGACGTTTGATACTGTTGGTTTTTTTTCTTCCTACGTCTCTATCGGCGTTACATTAGCTCCCTTTACGGGACCTCTGTTTCTAACATATGCCGCTGGGGCCACCGCCTCTGCCCAAAACTTCCCTGGCAGGCCACTATCTAGCAGCGTTGTTCTAGCCTTAAGTGATGTTCTATTTTCTCTTTCAGCAATTCCGTTACTTACAGAATTGTATGTCGTATCCCTTTCTCATTTAATAATGTCCGGAATTCATTATTAGTAAA
>NW_017179064.1:5415-7207 GCF_001652005.2 Ceratina calcarata
AGACAAGAGAGTACTTAGGCAGGGAGGTTTCTGCCGAAGGAGTAAAAAGGAAAGGTCAAAGTCCTTTTAGAGTCACCCGTTCCATGTAATGTAAAGCAAGCAAGACAGTTTATGGGTTTGGCTAGTTATTTCCGGAAGTTCATTCCTGAGTTTGCTGTACGGACAGCATGTATCACGAAACTAACTAAGAAAAACGAACCATGGCATTGGGTAGCGGAACAAGAGGAGGCTAAACGATATGTTTTAGAAAAATTGAGTTCATATCCCCTGCTTGCTGTTTTCGATTCTATTCGGGAAACAGAATTACATACGGACACGAGTGCAATCGGTTACGGTGCTATTCTTTTCCAAAAAGTGAACGGTGGGCTACGAGTTGTCGCGTATTTTAGCCGACGTACGACACCGGAAGAGTCACGATATCATTCGTATAAGCTGGAGACGCTTGCAATCGTGAATGCGTTAAAATACTTTCGCGTGTACCTTTTAGGTATCAAATTCAAATTAGTGACCGATTGTAATGCTATCAAAGCCACGAGTAGTAAGAAAGATTTATTACCACGCGTTGCGAGGTAGTGGATGTTTTTACAAGATTTTGATTTTGAAATAGAATATCGTAAGGGGAAGTATGTGGAACCTGTAAATTACTTAAGCCGTAATCCACCCAAAAATTATCGAGTAAACGTTATTTGTGAAGGCTCTTGGCTGAAAATTGCTCAGCGAAGTGACGATGAGACGAAATCTATTATCAAGCGCTTAGAGACGAACGATACTGTTTGTTCAGATTTTGAAGTTCGGGAAGGTATACTATGTAGAAAAATTCAAAGAGATACTGGGCGAACGGTATATCGCAGTTTTGTACCAAAGGGTAGCAGAGTTGGCTTATTGCGTTTATATCATGACGAGAATTGTCATGTAGGCTCGGAAAAAACGTATGATCGTATAGCGCAAAAGTATTGGTTTCCCAAGATGCGTAAATTCGTAAGCAAGTACGTCGATCATTGCATAACGTATACGGTCTCGAAACGACATACGGGCCTAAAACAGGGATTGTTACATTCCATTAATAGAGGCGAAACCGTTTCACACTATACATTGTGACTGTGTCGGACCATTTCAGAAATCGAAGGATGGCTATCAGCATATTCTCGTTATCGTAGATGCCTTTACCAAATACGTTCAATTGATTCCATTAAAGTCATTGTCCGGTGCCGAAATGTTACAAATCTTTAAAGAACGCCTTACATTATTCGGTACACCTCGGGTCGTTATAATGGATCGAGCAACAAATTTCACCTTTGGTCCATTAGTGCAATTTCTAAAAAAGCATGGTGTTAATTTACATTTCATTGCTACGGGGGCACCTCGCGCGAATGGCCAAGCTGAGCGCTACGTTTCAACAGTAGTAAATTTGCTCACCACGGAAATAAATAAAATTTCAGAATGGCCGAACAAATTATCAAAATTGATGCTGTCATTAAACTCAACCGTTCAAAAATCGACGGGGTTTTCTCCGCATCGATTACTGTTTGGTGTCGAACGCGGTACGAGTAATGCTGACCTAGCAGAGTCCGAGTTGCCGAACACCAACGATGAAGTTGATTTAAATAAAGATAGGGCGTTAGCGTCGAAAAGATTGTCAGAAAATGCTGATAGGCAAAATGAAAGGTTTAATAAGAAGCGTAGAGTAAATATAAATTATAAAGAGGGCGATACGGTTTTCGTAAAACCGGCGGACTCGAGACGAGCAAAATTAGAACGTAAATTTGTAGGACCGTTTACGATATCAAAAATA
>NW_017179064.1:9161-12092 GCF_001652005.2 Ceratina calcarata
ATATTAATTGCTGTGAATTTATTAAAATTGTTTTTAACAATTATTGGTGTCTAATTTATTGTTGGCGCTGACCTATGACAAATGTGATTTGTCAGCAGGTGATGTCCGTTTTGTGGCAAAGTACTTTCAGGTACCTTTGCTGTACATCGTTACGTGCAGAATAGATAACGGCTCAATGTAAAGCTACTCTTTGGGTAAGACGGTCACGGACCTGGAGAAGTATTTGAGAGTTTGAAAAGCACGTGTGATAGGTAACACAAAGTGGTGGCTGCTAGCCGTGTTACAGATGACAGTCTGATGATTGTCATGTTTGTTTGTGTGTATGCGTTTTGACCGGAACTTTACTTGCATTAGGACAAGAGGTCATGTGTATGGATGCTTCCCGAGAGCGTGAAGCATGTCAGGTTGGCCGTGTTAGCGGCAGCTTATTTTTAAGAGTTGTCAAGGGTATTTAACCCGAGACTCCTCGTTTTTTTAAATGGGTTTACGATAGGGACCCAACTTGCAGGGGCCGTAAGAGGCTCTGCAAGGGTAGTGACCAAATGGTGGGTGGCCCGAAGCCACGCGACCATTAAGGGTCATAAAATACGTTGGCCACGAGGAAACGTGGAAACAGTTAAAAAAAGATAGAGTGACTAGGCGCGACTTAGCACTAACCAACAAAGAAATTGTTGGTAAGGATCTGGCTACGAAGTGGGGAAGGCAAGGGTGCCTTCTGGTAAGAGAACTGTGACGAACAGCATGACACTTACCCCAGACTCTTGCTAAAGTACGCATCTAGCTAACGATCGACAAAAAATATCTAACAGACCTCTGTTTTACTGCTCCCCATACATTGGGGCATCAGCTACTTTAATTAAATATCCACTGGTTGATCTTCTAGTGCATTTATCTCCTGCAAAATCTGCGTCGCTATAAGCAGATAGAGTTAAATCCTCTTCGTGACTCGAAAATAAAATGCCATGATCAATTGTGCCTTTAAAGTATTTTAAAATTCGTTTAATCCCGTTCCAGTGTCGTTTTTTCGGTGCTTCGGCGTATTGACTTATTGCGTGAACCGCGTATGCAATGTCTGGTCTCGTAATTAATGCTAAATATAATAAACTCCCAACTGCTTCCTTGTAAGGGGCATTTACGACTTCTTCATCTTCTCGTGGTTCTTGCAAACTCAAGTTTGTATGCTGGTCAGCCGAAACAGCTACCGAATTCGCTTGATTCATGTTAAAGCACCTTCCTAGCATATGAAGACTGATGTGCAAAGATCGATCCGTCGGAACAACGTCGTATCTCTATGCCTATACTCCGTTCACCGAGAGTCCGGGACTGTGCACAGTTCAGTTTTCGCTCGTTCTGCGCATCTCAATGTATATATATATAATAATATCGTGTATACTGAACCGTGTGGAGGGGGTTCGTTGCGACCCCCACCACCTTCCAAGCTGCGCGAAACGGTCCCACACTCTCGGTGAACAGAGTATAGTGTTTTAATGTCTGATATACAGATTGTCCATTTCATACATTATCATTTTAATTCTAATCTGCTCTCAATCAACTGCTCATAAATGCAATTATTCATAATACATTTATGTGTTTTTTGGCATCACTTTGTATCAGTTGTAGACAATTGGTTTCAAATGATAATCATTCTTATCTTTTATTATCCCTTCATCCTGTACATTACACGAATAGACTCCATTACGTGGTACAAACGTCCTTTATGGAAAAGACAATAGCAGCATCGCGAGGGCGTATTTTATGGCGTTCTAACAACGGTACGAGGATTATACGGGCCCCAGCTGCAATTTGCAGATCGATAGATTTTAACGCACTTGGCAGATCTCTTCCACCCGGAATTGGACTGTTTCCAACGGGTACGGTCGGTTCCTTGGTAATTGGTATTCTTCACGCAGAAATTCATTTGTGAAGTCAACGAGCGTGAAAAATATCTTTTTTCATAAAGGTATCGTCGACTCCGCGCGGTGATAAATTTCTACCTCTGCCTTCCTCCAACAGTGTTTTTATTTAAATTCACCCAGGCTAACACGTATTCAGACAATAGAACACGTTTCCGCGACTATTGGCGAAAGCGATCCGACCGGTCGCACAGAAATTTGGTTCTTCCCGTAATTAGGTTGCAAACTTCGTGCTCAAATGAAATTCAGATCCGCTGCAAATTTGCTTACCGCTCGAGGGTACTCCCGTTTGCTTTTGTGCCTCGTTACCTCAAAATAATTTCTCGAAGAAAGAAAGACAAAAAAGAAAGTTAGTGGGCAATCAATTTAAGCAACCAAATTGTTCTCCTTTCTAACTAAATAGATTGGTCTCTAACTAAATAGGTGTAAACTGTAATTACGAGTGCAAATCTTCAAATTTACGGACCACAAATCGTGAATTACAATTTTTTGTAACAATGAAACAGTAGCTATGATTTTTTCAAATTACTCGTTAATTACGCGAACGTTTCAACTTTAAAAGTTTTTCAACAGCACCATTTTCCTGAAACTGATTCCCAGTGATATACCTCTACCTACAGACAGCTATAATTCATCATCACGCATATGTAGGGACGCAAAAACCATTTATACAGCATTTATACGAATTTTCTGCGTGACATTTATACATGGAATCCAGGTTTAAATCCATATGTACCTGGTTTCAGTGTAAAAAAACGATTTAGATAGGACCCAATTAATAATGTACATTATTAACAAAAACTAACTTAGCACGATATTAAGTATGAAAGATATCATTACGAGACAAGCTGGACTAATAGTAACTGTGTTTAAAAATAAGAATACTATTTTGAACAAAATTCAAATCAAACAGATAGTACCTTCGGCTGTATGAGCCGTAAAATCTCTGCTAAATGTTTGAAACAGGTAATATTGTAAAAAGCCGTGTCCAATATTTAAAGCGATGAACTTTTAGAAA
>NW_017179064.1:14244-19971 GCF_001652005.2 Ceratina calcarata
GGCTAAAATCGACCGTATGGATCCAAACTTCACAACAGGACTAAAAGTTTCTTCGTAATCTATTCCTGGTCTCTGCGAGAAACCCTTCACGACTAGCCTTGCCTTGTGACGGGCCGCACGACCGCAAGCTGATGGCTTGTACCTGTACACCCAGCGATTCGGTAATATCTTGGCCCCCGAAGGAGGATCTACCAGCTCCCATGTTTTATTTCTTAACAGAGAGTCCATTTCTTCGTTCATGGCTTTAATCCAGCCGATCCTTTCGGTACTGCCGACTGCTTGATCATAATCGCTCGGTTCTTGACCTTCTGCAAAAAAGGTTCGCTTGGTCGTGTTGTTCGCTTTAATTCATTTCGAGTTCTAAGTTGTCGTCCGTTGCGATCGAGTCCATAGTTGATGGAGTCTGTTGTGCTGTCTCCAACCGATCATCATCATACGAGCTTTCTACAGCATCGCCTTCTACATCTTCTTCTTCGTCACCAGTGAATTTTGATATACGTGTTTTCACAAGCTGTTGTTCTTTTTCGGTGTCTTTTTCTTCTTTGTACTGTGCATTTGCTGGCATGAATTTTACATTGCGATAGATCTTCACCTGTTCCTCAGATGGCAGCCATCTTCTTAGCATGTAGCATGCTGCGTGCAGCTTCCACGATTGTTCTGTTTTCTCGTTCAATCGCGCCATTCTGCTCGGGTGCATAAGCTGTACTCGTCTCGTGCTTGATCCCGTATTTCCACATAATCTGTTGCATATCGTTATTTGTAAATTACAAGCCATTATCGGTTCTCAGGAATTTAATTTTTCTTCCCAACTGTGTTTCTATGCCTTTTAGAAAACCTTCAAAGTATCTTGTAGTCTCAGATTTATGACTTAAAAAATAAACAAATTTGTAATGTGAAAAATCATCCTTAAGAAGCAAGAAATACTTTGATTTCCCGACAAATTCGTGCTCCATCGGCCCACAAAGATTCGCATGAATAAGATCACCAGGTTCCTTTGACTGTGAGCTGCTAATTGAAAAGGGCATCCTGCTCATCTTACCTCAAGCACAACCTTCACATGACCAGTCCTTAATCGGCTCTGTCTTGATATTCCATCTTTTCAATATCTCGCGAACATGTTGGATATTTTGATGCACTAGACGCTCATGCCAAACTTTAAGTAATTCATGGTTACTGACGTGAGCTTGTGCTTGCTCGGAACCAGTATCCTGGGAATTTTGCTCGCAGGATTTAAATTTCATCTTGTAGAGATCCCCGAAACGTTCTCCCACTGCAACTGTTTTTCCATCTTTGTACAGTTGACATCTCTTTTGATTTGATTCAAAACTCAAACGCTTGTCAAGAGCTGAAGACATAGAGAATAGATCATATTTCAATTCTGGCACATAAAGGACAGGAGTTAAATGATTTCGCTCCCACTGAATCTCGTCAAATGAAAGAATGTCAATTTCTCCAACACCAAGAGCAAGAATGATCACTCCATTCCCAATTCTGACTTGTATTGGCACGGGTAGAGTCCTATAATTGACGAACCAGTCACGTCTCGAGGACATATGCTGACTGGCTCCAGAATCGATGAACCAATCATTTAAGTATTCCTTCGACAGAAGTGTGTGCGCTGTAACAACGCTCCCCGCGAAGGCGCTACCTCTGCTTTGGCTATCGGCACTGCGCTCTTCTCGTTTCGGCGTCTTCTTCTTGGAGCGACATTTTCGCTTCCAGTGCCCAGGTTTTCCACAATTGTGGCATTTTCCAGGCTTCTTCCCGTGCTGGCCTGCAGAATCCTTTGGTTGTTTGGTCTTAACACAAAAAGCATTATTACCTTCATTCTGATCTGTCCCTTGCCGAATCTCCTCCATTGAAAGTCTCGAAATAAGATTCGTTAGCGTTCGCTGTTCTTCACCAGTCGATTCCCAAGCTGTAAGAAAATGTTTCAGAGACGGCGGAAGAATCATTAAAATTTTGGTCATTATCATACTGTCTGATACAGGTTCCGCTAGTGCTGCTAACCGACAGGCAAGATCCTTTATCTTAGCCACGTGAGCAGCTATGTCATCTGTGGCATCCTTAACAAGCGAAAAGCATTTTTGATGTTTCGCCCTTATTTTCATACATTTCGTGCAATTTGAGCCACATTTCACAGGCAGACGTACAGTTTATAATGTGCAACATATTTCTGGCATTTATCGTTGTCACAATTGACTTTTGTGCTAAACTATCCACCTTTTTCCATTCTTTTAATCTTTTCTGATACTCAGCCGTCCCTTGAACATTCATCTGCCTCGCCGCTTCTGGCTTGACAGGATCTCCGGAAAAAATTTCAGCTGCTCCATTTGTGAGATTAATAACTAGCACTTGAAATTTCCAAAGTCCCGAATTTTCTCCTCGAGTCAATTTTTCAATCTTTGCAAACTCGTGTTCTATTTCGGTCATGTTGCACAATTGCACGAGGCTGGCTAACCTAAAACACGCAGATTCTTCCGCTTATGAAAAATTGCGATAGAAGACCTTTTCTCCACGAAATATTAATACACTCGCGTCCCTGGGCCCATAATCTGTTGTAATATTAACTTGGTTAATTAGGATCGCTGTGTGGAGAAACTAAATAAAACAGTTTCAAGTCAAGCACTTTATCCACTCAGAGCGCGAGTATACAAGGCGGGCAGGAGCGCGGCAACCGCCTCGTGCGTTGCCTCACCCCGTATGCCGCGCTCGTAATGACAACATAGGATTGTTGTAGTCCCGGAGGGTTACAGAAAATGTACTACTTTTCGATTAAAAATATCTTTATTCGTAGACTCAAAGAATTCGACGGCTTTCAGTGGTGTCTCGTAGGAATCTGACTTTCGGGGGTGTCCGGTTTAGGGTAAGCGCGGAAAAATCTGGTGGGGTGAAACATAGGGAGAGGAAAATGGCAAGAAAGAACAAGGAAGTGAGTTTTTCGATTGGAGGGCCCTTGAGACCCAAGGATAAGCTGTTTTACGATAGAAAGGAGTTTGACGGAAAATGACCGTTGCAGGGCTGAAATGGTTAAGTAACAGATGTTGAGGATAGGGTGCAGAGGAAAACTTAATGATAGGAAAAGAGAAAGTTTGGAAAGTATCTAACAGGATTAAAGAAATGTTACATGCAAAAACGAACTAATAAATTGATTAAATGTCAGAGGAAAGAAAGCGATTAGTCGTTACTTACATTCACTGAACAAATGTAACATACTCAATGAAATAATTAACAAATTTACACATTACAGAGTAGGTAAAATGATGAATATACGAAAAGAATCAGAGTTGGACTTACTTCTTTGTTAGTAAGTGCACCTGCTCGTAGAAAAACGTCAACGGGTCGTTCTTCGGTCCTTCAAAATAGAAACACATGGTCCGCAGCAGCTGATGTTTGGAGCAAGTCAGTGACTTGCACCTGACGATCTTTTCCATATCATCACGATCACTGTCACTTTCCCACTGGCAAATTTTCACAAAACAAAAATTGTCATTCTTACATTTTCCAAATTCACTGCCACTTTTCATTTTACAAATCCACTGTCACATTGCACTTTGCAATTCAAAATTTGCATACACGTTTTTAATTTAATTGTTAGTTCCGATCGGAATACCGTTCGCGGAACAATTCCACTGCCGCTATTGGATTATAACTCACTTATACGTAAATAACGATCGAATCGTAACGAACGATTAAAATATTCCGTGTTCGTTAGGGCACGCACCGTTCTGTTTAGTGACGCAAGGCAAAGCCAAATGACCGCTCGCTTGCAGATTTTCTTCCAGAAACTCTTTCCCCACTCGGTGGACAAGTTCGTTACAGAAAATGTATTTATATTTTTCAACTAAACTCGGGCTTCGTTTCTTTGTCATCCTTAAAAATTCTTTACTTGCAGAACACTCGAATCAGTGACAAGAGACAGCATCCAGACTTGCACTTATCAGATGCCAAGGCCGAATTGCCTTTTATCGTATACACTAATACACTCTGCTGGGCGCATGCTGACCGAGTCCATGGCATAAAATCGTAAGAAGGAAAGCTTTGATTCTCTTCAATTACCCTTAAAAAGAGGTTGGCGATAATAAACACTGCTTCCTAGAAATTCAGCGCTGCAAAACATTTCCTTCACCGTTTCGTGTTGCCAGATGTGATGCACACCCGTTGGTCGTAATTTACGTATACCTTAATTCCATAATAACCGTGGCATATTTCAATTAGTTGTCGAGTACGACTGTAATGAGCAATGTAATCTATTTGTATTTATAACTTCCATTGCAATTGAGTTATGAATTTTTTTGCAATGAAAGAAATTGCATTAGTCATTACGCGAATACGAATCGGGAGCAGGAATGCCAGAATGTAGGATTTCTCCTCTTCCCGAGCTTAAGTGTATGTGATAAATATTACATTACATTATTCAGTTTTTCAGCTACATTAATAAACATGTTATTTTGCATAAGGTCTAGTTTTTATTATAAGTTCAATATAAACAATTAGATGTAATATAATAAGTAATGAAATTTAAATGTAAGACCCACAAACTAGGGAGAGAAATATATATGTATTTCATCGAACTTGTCCGTCCAGTTCAAGCACGGAGTCCAAGCTATCGCGGATATCGCTCGTGCGAATGACTTCTTTTCGACGTATATGTCTATTCATATATTTCGTCTGTAATACTGCCTATACTCTGTGTGCTACGGTGGACGTGAATTCGATTCTTGTCTATGCAACGGTGGAACTAAACAGTGTAGATCTCTTCTAAAAAGGTTCTGGCATATGCTACGGTGGGCCCCTTTTTTTACGGTGGATCCCCGAATTGACCGCAAGGTGCAGTACTAGTATGGGTGGATGCGAAAACTCGGAACTCAGCACTCTCGGTTTTTCTCTGCTACTACGATATTCCGTGTTCGTTAGGGCACGCACCGTTCTGTTTAGTGACGCAAGGCAAAGCCAAATGACCGCTCGCTTGCAGATTTTCTTCCAGAAACTCTTTCCCCACTCGGTGGACAAGTTCGTTACAGAAAATGTATTTATATTTTTCAACTAAACTCGGGCTTCGTTTCTTTGTCATCCTTAAAAATTCTTTACTTGCAGAACACTCGAATCAGTGACAAGAGACAGCATCCAGACTTGCACTTATCAGATGCCAAGGCCGAATTGCCTTTTATCGTATACACTAATACACTCTGCTGGGCGCATGCTGACCGAGTCCATGGCATAAAATCGTAAGAAGGAAAGCTTTGATTCTCTTCAATTACCCTTAAAAAGAGGTTGGCGATAATAAACACTGCTTCCTAGAAATTCAGCGCTGCAAAACATTTCCTTCACCGTTTCGTGTTGCCAGATGTGATGCACACCCGTTGGTCGTAATTTACGTATACCTTAATTCCATAATAACCGTGGCATATTTCAATTAGTTGTCGAGTACGACTGTAATGAGCAATGTAATCTATTTGTATTTATAACTTCCATTGCAATTGAGTTATGAATTTTTTTGCAATGAAAGAAATTGCATTAGTCATTACGCGAATACGAATCGGGAGCAGGAATGCCAGAATGTAGGATTTCTCCTCTTCCCGAGCTTAAGTGTATGTGATAAATATTACATTACATTATTCAGTTTTTCAGCTACATTAATAAACATGTTATTTTGCATAAGGTCTAGTTTTTATTATAAGTTCAATATGAACAATTAGATGTAATATAATAAGTAATGAAATTTAA
>NW_017179064.1:21440-27828 GCF_001652005.2 Ceratina calcarata
ATATGCGACCTAAAGAAAGAAAATTACTATAAATATATATACATACATTACATTAATTATTGTTTCACTTACGAGGTCACTGAACTGTTCATCGTTTATTTGGTCCACATCTATAAAATCTTTTAACCTCTTTAAAGGGAAGTATGGTGGACGCGGTACCCTGTTTTTTAACTCAGTCAGCATTAGTCTGAAGATGATGAAGAAGGAGGTAGTATTTCAAGTTGATACATTCGACATAATAAATACTTACTTTTGATTGACATTTATGCGTTCCATTACTTGAGTCAGTGTTCTGTAAAGAGAAAAAAAGTATCAGAACGTTATGCTACAAATACAAGCGATCTACTACTAGAAATAATATATTCGATACTTACTTTTGGTTATCCTCTATCTCGCGGACGAGCTGCATTATTGATCTGCAAATATAAGAGTAGAATCTTATGAAATTTCAATTGCTAATAAATTTGCTAGCATTGGAGCACGTGAGTCCAACTTGGGCTCAAATTAAATCTCGAAATCTCTAGTTTAATTAATTTTTAGCGATAATTCCAACTACATCGACTCTAAACGGATGAAAATCCGTTGCACAAAGTTTCGAAAATGCAAGCTACGTGTCCATGCTATCTGGGTAACGATATAGAATAAATGAGCTAACTTACGTGTTCGAGGGTGCAGATTCTGTTTGCCCGCAGCTGTCAGGAAAGTGAGCGTCGCTATCCAGGGAGGACTGCGAACGTTCGCTCATGTACACCAACATGTAAGCGTTCGTGCAAGGTTTCACTCCTTGACCACCATAATTGTGTTCGATAGCTTCTTCTTTCGTACACCTCGAGACAACATCGTCGTCGAATTTGTACCACTGCTTCAATATTAAGTACATACGATCAAAACCATCAATACGAAGAAATTATTTATAATTACTTAATAACAGAACGTAAGCATATACTCTATAAAATATTAAATTACTTAGTTTAAAATTAAATACTTGAGTGATAGCTACCGTGAAACAAATATATTTTAGACAAAACAAAATAGATTTATAAATTATTTGGAACAACGTATGCTTCGTTATATTTACAAATACTAGTTTGAATTCAAAGAAATTTACATACTTCGCCATCACCGGCTGGATTGATAAATACAACATAATGCCCGCCATGATTATCGCCGCTGTGAACTAAGACCGCATATAACCGATAGTCCGCATTTGTAAATTCTTCGTTTTGTAAATATTTTCCAAGATTTATTCGTTCAGAGAATTCAAACCTTTTTAAAATGGTCAAGTTTAGTTGCATGTTCAGTGGACACCAAAGTAATTAATGCGTACTAATATGTAATCCTTACCTATCATTACATTTCATAGAACACATTGTACCTCGGTCGTACTGAAATCGACTTAAATGTAAAAGCAACACTGGTGGAAATGATAAAAAACTAAGACCTTTTTCTACTTCTTCTAATCCATTCTTACCTTTCAATGTTTCAATATTCAGGTAATCGTCAAAAGATTCATAAACTAAATAAAAATTAACTTGCTAAATACATACTGTACATGAAGCTTCGAAACCTACTAGTCCTACCTTTATTGGACGCGGCTTAGTCATCGTCATCCCAAGAGTACCGTTGTGGGACGTTTCTGCGAGCTTTCATCTCTATACTTTCATGAATGGTTTTTAATGCCGCCACCATTGCCATCGTGAACTCTGATTTTGTTGGCGGATCGAAATGACTGTTTTCTTTCATTGGGAGACGTTTAATTTTTATGGTGTGTTATAATCCTTAATATACTGAAATTATACAAGATCGCATTATAGAAGATAATAACCGTATATAGCGGAAGTAACTTTTGAAGTCTTGAGTGCCTCTGTGCCATGTCGGTCTCCAAACCATGTTAATTGGCTAATTACGTGTTCGGTCATAGTTTCGTTTAAGGAGACGGTCACCGCTTCATCTAACGTAAAACCGCCCAGTGACTTATAGTATACGACCTAAAGAAAGAAAATTACTATAAATATACATACATACATTACATTAATTATTGTTTCACTTACGAGGTTATTGAACTGTTCATCGTTTATTTGGTTCACATCTATAAAATCTCTTAAGCTGTTTAAGGGGAAGTGTGGTGGACGCGGTACTCTGTTCTTTTTTGACTCAGTCAGCATTAGTCTGCAGATGATGAAGAAGGATGTAGCGACTCAGGTTGATACATTCGATACTCAATTCGATAATAAGTACTTACTGTTGATTGACATTTGTGCGTTTCATTGTCTGAGTCATGGTTCTGTAAAGAGAAAGAAAGTATCAGAACGTTATGTTACAAATACAAGCGATCTATTACCGGAAATGATATATTGAATACTTACTTTTGGTTATCCTCTATCTCGCGAAGGCGCTGCATTATTGATCTGCAAACATAAGAGTAAAATCTTATGAAACTTCAATTGCTCATAAATTTGTTAGCATTGCAGCACGTGAGTCCAACTTGGGCTCAAATTAAATTTTGAAATCTCTAGTTTAATTCATTCTTAGCGACAACTCCAACTACATCGACTCAAAACGAATGAAAATTTTGCACAAAGATCCGAAAATGCAAGCTACGTATCCGTGCTATCTGGGTAAAGATACTTACTTTTGGTTATCCTCTATCTCGCGGAGGCGCTGAATTATTGATCTGCAAACACAAGAGTAGAATCTTAAGAAACTTCAATTGCTAATAAATTTGTTAACATTGGTGCACGTGAGTCCAACTTGGGCTCAAATTAAATCTTGAAATCTCTAATTCATTCTTAGCGACAATTCCAACTACATCGACTCTAAACGAATGAAAATCCGTTGCACAAAGTTTCGAAAATACAAGCTACGTGTTCATGTTATCTGGATAACGATATAGAATAAACGTGCTAACTTACGTGTTCGAGTGTGCGGATTCTGTTTGTCTGCAACTGAAAAGAGATTGAGCGTCACTACCTAGGAAGAACGAATATTCGCTCATATACACCAACATGTAAGCGTTCGTGCAAGCTTTCACTCCTTGACCACCATAATTGTCTTCGATAGCTTCTTCTGTCGTACACCTCGAGACAACTTCGTCGTCAAATTTGTACCACTGCTTCAATATTAAGTACGTACAATCAAAACCATCAAAACGAAGAAATGATTTATAATTACTTAATAACAGAACGTGAGCATATACTCTATAAAATATTAAATTGATTAGTTTAAAATTAAATACTTGAATGATAGCTACCGTGAAACAAATATATTTCAAGCAAAACAAAATAGATTTATAAATTATTTGGAACAACGTATGCTTCGTTATATTTACAAATACTAGTTTCAACCCAAAGAAATTCACATACTTTGAAATCACCTACTGGGTTGATAAATACAACCCATTGACTGCCATAATTGTCGCCGTTGTGAACTAAGACCGCGTGTAACCTGTAGTCCGCATTTGTGGCTTCTTTATTTGGTAAGTATTTTCCAAGATTTATTTTTTCATAAAATTCAAACCTTTATAAAATGGTCAAGTTTAGTCGCACGTTGAGTGGGCACCTTTAAAACTACTTAATGCACAGGAATGCGTAATCCTTACCTATCATTACATTTCACAGAACATTTTGTAACTTGGTCGTACTGAAATCGCCTTAAATTTAAAGGCAACACTGGTGAAAATGATAAAAAACTAACACCTTTTTCTACTTCTTCCAATCCACTTTTTCCTTTCAATGTTTCAATACTCAGGTAATCGTCAAAAGATTCATAAACTAAATAAAAATTAATTTGCTACATACATACTGTACATGATAAGTGAAATATTAATTTCTAATAGTAAGTATAACAAAATATTTTCGTAATACTTACTATTTTTCTTGCCGTTAATATTTAACTGTATATCATAGAAAGTGTCAGCTCTAGTCGATTTGCAATCGGAATTTGGAAATTTGATAAACGACTCCATTTTGCTTTCAAATAATTTTGGAACTGTATTTTCTACACATGTTCCTTTCATTTTTCTTTCCAAATCATGTAACAGCTAAAATAGTTAGGAGTAAGCAATAAGGAATTGCGGAATAAGGAATATTAATTGTGGCAAATTATTGAAATAGACATTTACGACCGTTAATTCTTATTGTTTAACATGTATCGTTAATCGTAAATCACATTACTATCGCTTACCCGGTATAAAAATTCTCGTACATCATATTGTGTGTAAGAATCCAATGTTCCCCAACCGAAAGTTTCCGTTAATTTTTTTGCATCTACTGAGTAATCAGAAAACTGCAAATCGTGAAAAATCCTTTGTACAGCCAGAGCAACGCTCTCGCTTGAATCGTCGCTTTCTGTTGGCATTTTATAAACTGCTTCACGTAACTGGAAAATAAATTTTGTAACTATTTAAAGGTCTGGATCGACAAGGTATTAGGCCGGTATTCAGAGTTGTTACTTATTCTGAAGATTGTCTTTAGAATTTGCTATCCCTGTCTATCCCATTTTTTTAGTCCTTGTCTTGTACAGGGAACAGGGATTTAAGCAAATGCTTAAGACGATCTTAAGAATAAGCAACGACTCTGAATACCGGCCTAAGAATCGTTCATTAATATTGAATGTGCGTCTAGACGTATGTTGTATCTTTTATGAACGTGGTCACTTTATAATTACAATTTATAAATTGATTTCCTTCTATTATTCATTTACCATTCACTCAAGTATAAGGAAATTAATGCGTGTCAGTACAAGTTAGAACTTCAATCTTTAAGATATCATTAACCTACCTGATTGATAAAATAAAAAGTTTGAAGTAACGAATTCATATAGTTCGTAGCACCTTGATTTTTTAAACCTACATATCCTGTATGTTTTTTACTATCCCAATTGACACCATGTGGAGCATCAGCCATCACATGAACCTATTTTTCAGAGATTCACGTTAAAGAATTGTTCACAAATAATTATATTATCAATCTTCTTGATTAAAATATATGATACGCTAACCTCGAGCGTAATAGAATCATCCTTAAGGAAACCTTTGTCAGAATCCAGGACATCCTGCCATCTCATAAAACATTTGAATCCCCAGTTTTTGTGTTCATTACAGAAGAGATGGTGGATCTCTAAAATAGGAATCCATGCTCTCAAATATACATATGCAAGAATGTGTACATAATTATGATTCAGAAGTTAAATAAAGGGAAATAATGCTCTGGAAATTAGGTATTAATAATACACAGTAGACTAACTTCTACTAAATGGTTTGTGTCCTTCCTGACAAGCAAGCAATCGAAGATCTGCAGTTGCATAACATCTCCATGGTGATTCACTTTTTTCATTACATTGTAGGTAAAAACCAAATACTTTTGATCGGGATCCGTCTTCCATCTGTTCCATGCATGGCTCTACTAGTATTGTCCATGGCAAAGTGCGGACATAGCATGGTGGTGAGAATTGCCTTCTTTTCATTTTAGAAAAATTTTTCACTGTGTAGCGAAATGTCGCTTCTGACCTTGCTTTATCTAGTCAGAAATAAAAGAAACAGTATGCTTCAGAATCAATTCCTGCCAATATTTTCAATAAATACATTCTGAGTCATATTAATGTTATTAAAATGATTTGTTGAATACAAATTTGACAGTGTAGAAAATTTGCAAGAAGAGAATCTTTAGATAGTGCTTTTAATAGTTTTGATCATTACGTAGTGTTACATTAATTCATTGAAAGAATGTGTCCAGCAAATTTATGAAATTCATATTACTTCCTACCTTCCTCCATTTCTTCAACTTGGTCTGCATAATCTGACTCTGACTCTCCGTTCGTAGGACTAGACCCTTCCATCATTATTTGGTATTTCTAAACGATATTACGATAGCTACTTTTTTATTACTTGACTAAATTCTTAAGAGCTATGAGTTCCTTTGGGAAAAAATGGATTTATATCCTAAAAATGCAATTATATGCATATCACACGTATAAAATGATATAATAATATTTCATGAATGTCAGACTTTGGATACACTTATACTTTGTACTTTTACACATTAGAAGTTCTACATATTACCAGAAGAATGTTACGCATCTTTAAGCAACAAATAACTAAGATTTGTCCATGAAACTAAATAATTTGACTGGGTGTTTTATGACAATCATAAGAATCGGATTTACCAAAACATCCATATAGCAATTTATACAAATTTTTGGTAGAAAATGCTGTGTCAGATTCCAATCATTGTGACGTAATTACGATGTATTTTATTCAGATGAATTACTACAAATAAATTGTTAAGCAAATACACCAATACCTCGCTTTGCGTCGTTTCATTTTGCGTTTTTTCGAAGTTGCGTCGCTGCTTAATTTTCACTGTGCGTCGTTAGATTTTCGAGGTTGCGT
>NW_017179064.1:29740-30476 GCF_001652005.2 Ceratina calcarata
CCTTTAAAGTAAGCTCCTTGGGAAGCCACACAGAGCTGAAGACGGTTCTCCCAATCCTCATAGCAACACTGGAACTCGAATACTGAAATAGCCTTCATCTGGGTGGTTACAGCCGCTTTAATATTTTCCAGTGACCCAAAATAACGTCCTTTGAGGTGATTTTTCAATTTCGGGAAGAGAAAAAAGTTACAAGAACTAAAATCAGGCGAATAAGGAGGTTAAGGAGCCAGAGGAATATTTTTATTGGCCAAGAAAGAAGTTTTACGAAAGTTTCCGTTGCACTGTACCCGAGTCTGAAGCAAAACCTGATAGCACACCGTTGCTCGAAATTGTTTTTATTCATTTTTTTATTTAAATCGCGACGGACAATGAAATGACTAACGAGTTCAAATTGTAGTCGCTGTAACCGACCAGTTGAAGGTTACCCCAGTATCCCAGTATTGAGGAAGGCAATACTTAAATGTAATGAAGAAAACTAAAGAGTCTCAGTCTTATTACTTAATTTACAAACCTTGTATATTCAACCCTTATACGATATCTTCGTAATTCTTACGTAGTCTCACCCCTTGTCGCAACGTGTATTTCTTTTCTTATTCTTATCAGAGCCCTTGCCTCGTTCACGTTCACACTTATCACTTTGTACTACCCGCTCACTCACTCTGGCAGGGCTGCCATAAAAAATTTCTCACGTCGGTGGTGGGGATTAGTACTTGGTGGGGTATCACGGCCGTCTCTA
>NW_017179065.1:0-638 GCF_001652005.2 Ceratina calcarata
CTGCCACCATGTGGTGTAAATGCGATGAGATGGCGGCTTACAAACTAGTTACCGAACAATCAATACAAATCGGCTGGTCGGCGGCAAAGGTTCATCTACTGGATCCCAGGCCGGCCCAATGTTTTAAATGTTGGGCGTATGGGCACGTGAGAGGCAATTGCCCCTCAAACATCGATATGGAAGGATGGTGCCACAAGTGCGGATGCCATGGACACCCAGCGAAATCCTGTACCTCCGTGACAGCAGTTTGTAAGCTGTGCGAACGAAATAATCTCGCTACAAACCACCGCATGGGCTCTGCCAACTGCGTGTCATATAACACATATAAAAAACTTAATTTACCCGCAACACGTCCTCAGACTTTGAATATACCTTCAAGAATACAAACGGGTTTGGGGCCGGAGGCAACCCCTTCTAGCGCTGAGCCATAAATTACACCTCTTCCCCTGTCCCTATCTTATCGCCCAGCACAAAGCTTCATCGTCCCTTCCAAGTTAACCTTAATCATGCAGCAGCGGCACAGTTCCTGCTGGAATACAACATGTTCAAAGAGAAGGTCCAGTTTGCCCTTATATCTGAACCTTACAATCCTAACCGCCGGGGCTGGATCGGCAATAAGGACAATAGAGCCGCTATTG
>NW_017179066.1:0-638 GCF_001652005.2 Ceratina calcarata
CGTCGTCGTCACGCACCAAGTTTAAATCCCCGAGACGTATAACGTACAGATTAAGGTAGATCAGGCAATGAAAAGCGGTTAAAACGTGTCTGGCTGATATAAGAGAACCACTACAATTCCATGTCACTTCGGAAGTTGGAGTTGCTTTATATCCCAGTGCAGCCATCCAGGGCCATGCGTCTGAGATCAAATTTTGTTGGGTGTNTGCTCTCGTGCCACCGTCTATCTTCGGGTGGGAGACATAGCTGTAACCGCACTGGGGTGGAAAGAGAGGTCCGTACACGTTTTGTCTCATCGTCTTTCCCGGTTTGACTGGGCAACAAACGGGGTGAGTCATGCCCTCCATATGGCAGATGAATTTCCTTACGAAATCAACTGCTTTTTTGCCTTCTCTTCGCAGCAATTGTAGCACAGGCTGGCACTTTTCAATTTCGATACACGTCCCTGCCACTTGAGTCGGTGTCATGCATTCTGCAATTCTTTTTATTTGATGAATTATTCAGAGATCATAAGAGGCGTACGAACCTTGAGATATTGCTAACGTTAGGGAACTGATTAACATCAGACACGTAAAAAATACGCTGGATTTCATTTTTCTCTTCTGAAATGAGAAAAGATATACGAATTTCCTGTATTTC
>NW_017179067.1:0-637 GCF_001652005.2 Ceratina calcarata
TTCCGTTCCGGTATGAAGAAATTCGAAAAGATTGATTACTGATAACAGTGATAACAGTGACTGATATTAATAAAACTGCAACGCTAATTGCAATGATAATCGAAGATATTTCAGAAACGAATTAAATCTTCACTAGAATCTGACGATTTTGTTACAGAATTATTTATATGTATTTATTGCTGTTTGGTAAATGTGCCGAAGGTGGAGCACTGATTTTGTAAACAAGAAGAGGATGCTGGGAAAATTGAACGGAACTTCTCAGGAATCGACGACACTTCCGTCGACGACGGCCGTCCTTTTTATTGACTTTTCCCTACTTGCCACCCAACACCCGGTTTCGAATATTTGCCTGCCGCGCAATTGAAAACTCCAATTTTTCTACCGAGCACCACTACAGAACTTTCCGTTGATTAGACCACGCGAAAGCGAAACTTCAATTTCTGTACTGATAATAAATGTAACTTTACAATATTTTATTTTCATAGTCAGTGGAGAATTCTTATTAGATTTTTATAGAAAGACATTCATGACTATTTCGTATGTACAATTAAACGTGGGAATGATTTTTTTTAATATTTTTTAAGGGAAACATTTTTTATGCTTTTTGCAAATCCAATTTTTTCATAAATGTATGAAA
>NW_017179068.1:0-637 GCF_001652005.2 Ceratina calcarata
ATATTATACATATAAATAGCGTCAGTTTTTCATAAGACGTAAAATATATAGGAATGAAATCTTCAATACATTTTTTTTGGTACTCTTGTGTTTATGGATTTATCCATATTTATCCATTTTCAAAAACTTTATGCCCAATCTGCCATTTTCGGCTCTAACACTTTTTCTGGGACACCCTGTATAAATAACGTCAATTTATCATAAGACGTAAAATATGTAGAAATGAAACCTTTAATACATCTTTTTACTCCTGTGTTTATGAATTTATCCACGTCTTTCCAAAAGCTTTATCCAGCAAGTTTAACATAATCTGATTGTTAATTGTACTATCGACAGAACTGCCTTAAAGAATTGATTACCTAATATCTGCAACAAACATCTCTTGGAGACCTCATGGCAATAAAGAAATATTAACATAAAGGTAAAAACCCATTTTCATTCTTTTTCGATCCAATAATTATTCATAAAAATGTTATTTATTTTACAGATAAATATATCTTATGACACTTTGGACTATACAGGGTGTCCCTGGATTAACGATCAAACTTCACAAGTATTTTCTATGAGTAACAATAAGAAGAAAATGTTATATAAACATTAGCCTGCAAATGCTTAATAAAAGAGTTATGATAAAAAA
>NW_017179069.1:0-637 GCF_001652005.2 Ceratina calcarata
AAAATTCGTTTTGTCCCAGTACTACTTCCTTTACCTTACTCTTTGGTGATGGACTAATTTTAAGACCGAGTCGAGAAGGAACGTCTTCAATTGGAATGTGAAGCAATCCACCCTCGATCGATCATCTCTGCGTTCGTGACGAGAATCACCACGAATTCATTACGCGCCGTGGATCGTCTCTCTCCTCGGTCGACGGTGAACGCGAACTCCGAGGCTCGTTTATTAATAAACAGTTGGATCTTCGGTTCGTTCCTTTTTTCAATGAACACCGAGCTCGAACCGAGCGTACGAAACGTATACACGGTATATTTTAGTGGCATGATTCAGCGGACCGAGTCTTCCATTTCGATGCCTGGGAACATCTTTCCCTTGTAAAGAACAAGAAAAAACCATTGCCTGTGCACGTAATCCCGATTTACCTCGAGCGTTCTCGAATAGGCGTCGTCGCCTTTCTTTTCGATGGGAATTAAGAAACGCCATGAAGTTGACCTCTCGACCTTAACTACTGAACGGATTAAAAACTAACAAGCGACTTGTTAACACTTCGGTTTCGTTGTCACAAGGCCAAGAAACGAGACGCTTTTTAACACTAGATTGCCTAAGGAAGTAATTTTGACTGCTTTTGGGCAAATGTACA
>NW_017179070.1:0-637 GCF_001652005.2 Ceratina calcarata
ATGTATATAAGAATATATAAAAATTGTTATATACGAACAGAACGTTGCTTGGGCAATTGGAGAAAGTGAAATTGAGAATTAGAAATTACATTTATCCCACGTGCATATATCAAGTATATTTATAGAAAGATGTTTCAATTAATATATCATTAATTGTATGAAAGAGAATATAAATTTTGTATTAACAAATATGATTCATTTTAAATACTTCTGTATATGATATCGATTTTTAATTAGTGTTGAAGTTCCTATTGTTACAAACAACAACGGTGCTTCGTTTATTCAGATCTGAAAATTCTGTCGATACGATGGTAAAGCATTTGGTTACATAATGAATACAGCAAAATTGCTTGAGCCGCTTGTTGTGTTGTGTGTGAATCAACGTCGACACTTCATCACTCGCTTCCCAACAATCAAGATCCATTATATGCTGTTACAGAAATATAGTCCTCATGAGTCACAGTTCGAGGTAAGAAAATACATCGCCTTCGTTTTCGTCTGTTACTCAAACTAGAAAATTCATCTGTCTCTTTCCTCGCTCCAGCCAATTTTTATGCAAATATAGTATAAGTTTAAAGATCGTGTCTTATCTTTTAAGAGAAACTTTTAAAAGAACTTATCTTTTAAACATTGCAAC
>NW_017179071.1:0-637 GCF_001652005.2 Ceratina calcarata
ATTTATTCACCAAATTGCGAACATTATTATTTTAACTCATAGCCTGGGGAATCTTAAATATCTGCGGACTATGTCCACAGTAAGTTTTGAGAGAGTCGAGTGAGAGAGGCTGTGAGAAACAATAGATACGGCTCGGAACTTTCTCTTTTGTATACGATGACAATCGACCGGATATCGGGTATCGCACCGGCCCGTTTATACTTACAGCAGCCGCGCGCTCGATTTTTTTCGAATTCCTGAAAGTGATTCACTGGCCGGTCGGACTCCTTAACCGAGCCGGGATAATTGCGGTATCATGTATCGTTGTCGTTACCGGATTTATCTAACCGGCGACGACGACAACGACGACGCGGTGTCCGTTATGGACAGAAAATAGTACCTCGGTTCCTGGAAGTTATTTATTTCGCCAGCCGCGCACACCAGGCTCTCGGGTTCTGGTACCGCCGCAGTTTTTATCCGGCGCGCGTATTAATCATCGATGGGATTAAGTTACGTTGATTGATCGCGCGTTAAATGCCAATTAATCATTCGTACCGGCTGGGATTGTAAAAATAGTCAGACTGCTGACTTTCATGTTAAACGGAACTGGTTGTGACTTTGAAAAATGCGTTTTTAATAAACATTTTTATATTGATTA
>NW_017179072.1:0-637 GCF_001652005.2 Ceratina calcarata
AATGTTTGATTGAGCTAGAAGGGTTCTGGAACAAGTATGGGAAGTAAAGGGTAAAATATGTTGAAAGGTAATTAATTGACAGTGGAGAATTATTCTTTATAATGTTTTAAAAGGAAAGCGGAGATTTTTGTGTAAGTGACATGTGCTTGGTGATCTACGTTTGCTGCCTGTATGGGAAAGTGATGAGGAGGGAAGGATGTTTAATGAAATAAGTGGATATCAATTAAAGATGATTCTGGATATGAGAAGATGAGCTGGAGATCATTGAGTGCGTTTTCAGTCGGCACTCCATTTAATATGTCGGGGGAAGGATTGTTTTTGGAAAGTATTTAATCGGAGGATGAGGAACAGTATTAATAAAACGAGGTGTATTTGGATTTTGATAGGAGCAGCTTTTGAAGGGCTGGGAAATGAATTTGGACGCGCTTTGAAACAATCGGTGTCTCCGTGGGAAAGTACCGGATGCTGAATTGGAAGGAGACGGTGCAAGGGATCTGGTGATCTGTTAAACGATAATGGGACAAAAGGGATGAGTGTGGGTGAGTAAGAAGATGTATTTTGAGTTTAGATTTGTTCGCATGAAATATTTATTATCTTTTACTATTGTTTGGGAATGGTAATTGAAAGGTAATTCATT
>NW_017179073.1:0-637 GCF_001652005.2 Ceratina calcarata
AAATCATCTGGCACGATGTGGAATATGTTGTGTTTTCCAAGTACATTTATCGTAGCGATGCGGTGGGTTGAATGTTTATCGTTGCCTATGTAGAAAGAAATATTTTTATGTGGTTAGATAGGTGCAGTTCCGGATTTAGATTCTTTTATCAAATTTATTCCTGCTCCTGTGTCAATGAGCATCCTTCGAGGGGTCTCATCGGTGGGTCTTCGTAATCCAACTGTAAGTAGTTCTGATCTGGTGGTGCAGTTGATTCGTATTGGATTTCTTCTAATGTTCCTGGTGTCATTATTTCGTTGTAATCCATTGATTCCTCCGTGGTTGTTTGATTGACTCGTTGAGGTGGTTGATTTCTGGCTGGCCGGTGGAAAATTTCGAACATAACACCTTTCAGCAACGTGTCCAATCTTTCCTCACTTTGTACATTTAAGAGATGCGCGTTCCTCCGTCTTTTCCGAACGTCGTTCGTAGCGTTCTGGTTGGGACTCTACCGTCTGGGCTGTTCGTGGTGGAGGTGTCTGACGGAAGGAAGGTCGTTGTTTTCTACGTCCTTGTTTTTCTCGAATATGCATTTCCATTTCGGAAGCGAGATTCTGTGCCTTCAAAAGTGTATCCGGTTGGTTCGGGATTATATATT
>NW_017179074.1:0-637 GCF_001652005.2 Ceratina calcarata
TTTAATTAATATCGTACAAAATCTTAAAAATCTATTATACGAAGAAAATCTTTCAATAATGTTTTCCCAACTATTCTTCTCCGTACTAAGCATCGAGAGCTGAGCCGACTTCTTTGTCTCCTTTCTCACCTCACTCTCGTCCGTTTGTCCCTCCAAATTGGGCCAGTTCTCTGGGTCTTCAAGTAACCACTGCGGTCCCTCCCACCAACGCGATTCGAACAGTTGTTTTGCATCACAGCCGCGCGACGGAAGATCCGCGGGGTTCATATCGGTAGGCACATACTTCCAATGCCCGTTCTTAGTGTTTCCCCTTATTTCTCTAACGCGATTCCAAACGAATGTTCCCCATTGCATGTCTCTACTCAACCAGGCTAAAACCGTCGTAGAATCCGTCCAATAAAATACGGGTACATTCTCATATCCTAGTGCCTCTATAACGGAGTGTGTTTGTCGACTCCCAATTACTGCGGCTAAGAGCTCTAATCGAGGAATCGTAGAATTTTCTGGAGCTACCCGCGATTTTGCTGCTAAAAATTTCAATTGAACTCCTTGTTCGTTTTCTATTCTTAAAAAAGTCACCGCCGCGTACGCTTGTTCACTAGCGTCGTTAAAAGTGTGCAACGAGTAGTCTCCTGTT
>NW_017179075.1:0-637 GCF_001652005.2 Ceratina calcarata
GTGCGAAGGGGTATGAGAGTGCGCGAGTTGTATACACACGTGCGAGGTACGCATGTAAAACGTCGTCGCTTTCTTTCATTTCTTCGACGCGAAAGAAGGTCGGTTCTTAGGAATTTCGAAGCGGGCCCGGCAGCGCCCTCGCTGTGATATAAGAGGAGCAGCCTGCAATCATTTTAAAACCAATCGTATTGTACTTATATTTGTATCATAGTATTGTACGTATTATTATTATTTACAGCATACTCGGTGTACAGCACGCAACCACGCGACGTACGGTCGTGTGCCCGTGAGTCTTCTCTTTTTCTCGTTCTTTCCCCTTTTTGTACGGAATGATAGCCGACATCGATTTGTGTTCCCCTCGATTCCTTCTTCCTAAACCGAGAACTCGTTCAGCTGCCATTCGTCCGAGTTTTTTAAATTATATGTATTCCCCGGTATACGTCAGAATTTATTCAATTAGGTATACCTTCCTTTCTTTCAATCGTGTTTTATTACCGTTTCACTCGCGACTTGCGAAATTCTTGTTTCTAATCCGGTGACCAGCGTCAATCAATAAACTAGTTCGACATTTGACAAGATATTCCTTATATTAATAGTAAAAAAAAAAGAAAGAAATTATTTCAATGAGTTGTAACAC
>NW_017179076.1:0-637 GCF_001652005.2 Ceratina calcarata
AAGGAGAAATTAAATCCTTTGCATAAGAGTCAGCGTAGGATATAATTTACAGTATAATTACAAAGTCATACAAATTACCAGCAACGATGGATAAAATGTCAAGAACGAAATGTTCAATGTCCGATAATAATCTCGTAAAATATGTCATGATTACTGAGCGACGGCAATTACCTATCTTAAGTCCAATCTCTGATTATGCCAACTGAACGTCTTATTACTAGACTGCGGATTTTTATCCAATGCAAAACATCTATTAACAATTTAAGGATTTAAATGCAAATTTCATCGTACAAGTATTATGACGTGCACTCTTGACTTCTTATCTTCTTATGTATTATAATAATGTTCATTCTTCATATTTTCTGAAGAGTTGATCTTTCTATAAATGCATAAAGTCTGCAGTAATATCTACTTATTACCATAGGCGTAGAATATTATGCTTCACATGAAAATTAAGAAGGAATCTTTTAAAGTACGAATTTTTAATTAAATTCAGTAATATTGCTAGAATTTAAATGACTTATAGGAGAGATTTCAGAGTTCTAGAAAATGGATTATTAACCAAAACAGAAATCTGAATTGATGTATTGTCTTCAAGATGTTAAAAAATCATCAAAAATTAAATCGTTATACTGTT
>NW_017179077.1:0-636 GCF_001652005.2 Ceratina calcarata
CATTCTATGGTCTTTGATTTCATATTAAATTCTACTCTCTTCCTCGATACTCTTTCTTCTTTCTAATATCTTTCTATTGTCTCTGATTTTACATTAAGAATTCCTGTCTTACTCTTCTCTTCCTCCTTCTTTCTTAGTCTGCTTATTCTTTTCATTGTCCCTTCACTAAAAAAATTCCTCTAATCTTATACTATAATACTATTCTCCAGTTTCTCTACCTTCTCAATGTTTAGCGTTTCCCACGTGTTTCGCAATGAATCAATACTTAATAAAGTATATTGCATATATTTTTGACGATAAACAAACCAAGCATATGCATCCACATAAACATCCGAAGTCTAATCATTATTGAATTGCCAAATATTTGTTGTTTTGTGAAACATTCTCGAATGTGCAATTTTGTGAGCGAATCTAGAATTAAAGGATGTCGATCTTATATCGGTTTTACTTTTCGAACAAGAAAGGAAGTATTGTTTTTAAATGTTTAAAGAAGGTTCCGAAACGAATACAGGATAGGATATTTAAAGCAATCGGTTATTTGTTTTCTAGTGAGATGAATAAAAAGTGTATTATATTTCAGAGGACAATTCCTATTGTGACTCAACCTGTATATATATATGTATATTTAATAATAAA
>NW_017179078.1:0-636 GCF_001652005.2 Ceratina calcarata
ACAGAACTATGTTCTTTTCATAGTTCGTCGGATCTTCGCAAAAAATGATGATTGTTAATTTGTACAAACATGTGAAGAGTGCAAACCCACGTCTACATTATAAGGAAACAATGATGGCGTTGTCTAAACAGACGGGAATTGGAAAGACAACAATAGAAAAGACAATTTCGGAATATAAATCTGAAAGAAAAGTAACGTCGCCAAACAGGAAGAAGCCGCGCGTCAAACTTGTTGACAAGTTATCTGAAGAACAAGTAATAAATATAAGGAAAAAAGTCCACGATTTTTGGTTTCGGCGCGAAATTCCAAATATAGCAAAAATATTGGAGGCTGTAAATGACGATGCGGAGCTTCCGTCATTCAGCCACACGTCAATGTACCGCGTATTAAAGCGACTGCAATTTAAATTTATGACTCGCCGGCGCAATAGTGCGTTAATCGATAAAGATAATATTGTCGCCTGGCGGCAACGATATCTTAATAGGATTGCAGAATATCGATCAGAGGGGCGTCCGATGTATTATTTAGACGAAACATGGATCAACGCTGGAGATTGCCAGAAAAGAATTTGACACGATACAACAATTACCTGTCCAACAAACGCGGCACAAAGGGGACTGTCCACAGGAATACCGG
>NW_017179079.1:0-636 GCF_001652005.2 Ceratina calcarata
TGTTTGTGCACGCAAACATCAATATTAGTACGCGCATCGTTCGTACGATTCGCGTTTGTTTATTCTCCCGCGACTATACTCATGGTTCCGAGCACGATCTTATAGATCGTGGTCCCGAGAGTCTAGGACCGGGCACAGTTCAGGTTTTGATCGTTCTGCGCATGGCCCTCCCGTTCTACCGCTTCTCAACCATTTTTCAAGATGCGAAAAATAGTCCTACACTCTCGGGACCGCGAGTACAGCGCGCAGTCCCTATCATTGATTTTATTGTTATTTTTTACGTATACGTATAGTGACGTATATACACGCTATATTTTCTTTCATTAACGACTTAACATTCCCTTTCCCCATGTTTTAGAATTAATTACTAAGGACCTAGCCAGATAAGGGGTTCAAAAGTGCTCTTGAGCTGAATGAAGCACCGCTTGCGTCATTCGACAGTTTATCAAAAAAGGAACATACACTTCAATTTTTAGCTTTAAAAATAAGTTGATTCATAAAAATCAGGAGAATGTGTTAAGTACGTAAAAAAGTAATTTCTGAAAATACATGCCACGTTTTTTCACTCTCTTGTGAGGGGAAAATTGAGTTTTCCATACTCCATTTTCTAACCTTTTAAAATAAAAATCAAATGAT
>NW_017179080.1:0-637 GCF_001652005.2 Ceratina calcarata
TTGAAGCATCAGTAGAATTTAGTTTTGCCACTTCTACAAATTTACTGAAATAATCCTATTATTAATAGATGTTCAAAGCCTTTGTAATGGAAAAAATCCATACCCACCATTTGCCATGGTTCATTTGGAACTTCTCCTGACATCAACGGTTCCCTGATTTGCGCTTTCTTATATTTGTTACAAACATAACAATTCGCAATTATATCTTCTATTTCTTTATTCATGAATGGCCAAAACATTATTTCTTTGGCTCTACTTTTGCATTTTTCTAATCCTAAATGACTATAATGAATCTTATTTAACATTTCTGTTAAGATAGGGGGCAGATACGTCGTGGAGTGAGGGGCATGTGTGTGTGTGTGTGGTCGCCGTGCCGGTGTGTTAGAGTGTGTGTAGGAATAAGCTCGAGAAATCTGTAAACGGATCNCATAGTTTTTAATATGCGATCAGTTAAAGCCGGTATCCAGCTAAGTCTGGAATCTAAAGTAACACCCAAGTAAGTTACTCTGCCGGACCAGTTTATTGGGACGCCCTGGACGTCAAGGAGGCACGAGGGTCGATCAAGTTTTCTATTGAAAACAATTGCTTCAGTTTTATCAGCGTTTAGAGACAGCTTCCATTTATTAAAAAAGTCGGT
>NW_017179081.1:0-636 GCF_001652005.2 Ceratina calcarata
AAATGAAATATTTTGATTTCAGGTATGTACCCACTGTCTCACTCAGAAAATGAATGAAGTCTCTCGGATTTATCTATAACGTAAGTGACATACTATGTTAATAAGTGCTATCTATTATATTATTTTTTGTTGTGTCAGATTCAAGTTTTTGCATTAAATATTATTATAAAAAATGTTTATGGACATTTCAATCGATAATCAAATTAAAAATAGAGTACGTTGAAGGATCGGATAAAAATATTGGCAGGTCTCTTATCAGCGTTCGGGACTGTTAAGATGGCGTTACAGCGTAAATAATATAACTTCACCGCACAAATACCAGCTGTCAATATTGTATTGATAGGAAACTCAATTTAATCGAAACAGTCTGCGGCCACTGCACAGTAAACGTTAAACCGCTATTAATAATTATTGAACCGATACACGCAATATAATACTGTGTTACTGCTGCACTACTACAATGGATATAATTGAGCAAACAAATTCTACAGACAAATAAGAACTTTCCATTTCTTACAAGTAGATCTAGATAAGATTTTATATCCATGTAAATTGTGTAATTTATTTTCTCTAAATTGTACAAACAGGAGAATATGTATTTTCCTTATTATATTTCATAAATTAATTTATTAACGT
>NW_017179082.1:0-636 GCF_001652005.2 Ceratina calcarata
ACTAAGTTTCAGTCTTTCTAGTGTTAAAAAACGCAAAGCTTCACCCTCGACCATTTACTATCATTGTTGGATCTTAAATAGAGGATGAAAAGCGCCGCGACATTGAATGAGCGGTTGATTGAAAATGTTCATCGAGCGGGGATTTGCAGCGTGGCCGATGCTCTCCTTTCGTCACGCAACAGGCACGGCGCGGCGTATTTACAGTATCAGCGTTCAGGCGGGTGAAGAATAACGAACGAAGAAGCCGAGAGAAAGCGGCGTCGTAAGTCGAGGAACGTTGCGTTCGGCGCACGCGAGGAGGGACACCTCGGCGAGAATTACGCGGTGAGCTTCGCTCGTCGCGTCGCTCGTTTCACGTGCGCGCTTCTACCTTAAGTACTTCCTTCTTCCTACGAGTCTCACCGCCACGGCCACGGTCGCGGCCAGGAGTAACGCTCTTTCTCGCGCCAACGCTTTATTAAACCTCCGCGAGCTTCCAAAGCAACGGTGAATAACAGGACGCTATCCCGAACGGATTATTTCTAACTGAACATCAGACTCGTTGTGTTCATAAATATTACTGAACTGGTGGTTCTTAACTTTTTTTTAGAATCATGGAATATTTACTAATATATTAAAAACTGTATTTCTTTGTAA
>NW_017179083.1:0-636 GCF_001652005.2 Ceratina calcarata
TCGTCGTCGTCTTCGTCGTCGTCGTCGTCGTCGTCGTTGCGTGCAGGCGAACCTCGGCACACCCACACTCGGCGAGCTCTGGGAGGGGTTGCGAGCACGTTACGATGCACATGCACGTCGTAGCCTCGCGTGCAACGGCCGCGACACTTGGCTCTCTCAACTTTGACAGTCAGTTTTTCGGAGAAAGACGTCACGGTCGTTCCTCTGCGGGCATAGAAGCTCACGCATCGGTCCTGACGAACCGAAGAATTCATTTTAATATGAAAAATCGATTCTTCTGGTTGATTCGGGAACCGCGTAGGGACACGTGGACAGGGGGCACCTGGCTTTCGCTCGACAGAAAACTAATCTGTCCTTGGTTATCGTTCAGACGTCTGACTGATCTTAATGGATTATCTGATGCGTTCGCCCAGGTTCGGTAGCCGCGATACACTCCAGGCTCGTTCATGAATGGAGGACCATCGAGGAATAATGCAGGATTAATGCGACGAGAGGAGGAGAATAAAATCTAGCTCGAAAATAATTTAATACAAAATGTTAAAAAAATAATTGACAAAAATTTACTTTTCTTATTTTGTTGCATTTATTTCAATACCTTTAACACTAGAAAGACTGAAACTTAGTATATACCTATAT
>NW_017179084.1:0-636 GCF_001652005.2 Ceratina calcarata
GGACGTCAGTGCCTACAACTTCTGTATAAAAATTTTTCACTAGCATCAATAATTAATTAATAAACCAAATTATTTATTGCTAAACCATTTTCTTCGTCCTAGCGAAAAATGTTTCAGACAAAAATTGTAACTCTAATTGTCAAGGAATGTAATTGACAGTACATAGTAGATAATATCGATACAGAATAAAAATTGAAAGGGGAAAGGATGGAAATGACGGGATGGAGCATTCCAGAACGTCTAGTCAGCTAGTAAAGTAGGACTAGAGGTACAGTTTTCACCGCGATTTTCATCGAAAATCAGGTCGCCTGCAACAAGAACCGAGACGAATCGCCCGTTCCAAGTAGAACTGTTCCATCTAACATGAAAACAGGATTCGCTTTCCGGCCTCCAGGCCTTAATTAGAAAGCCACAAGGGGACGAGTTTCGTTGAATCATTACACGATGGCTCTATAAATTTCTACACCGTTTGCTGTTTCGTAGGTGGGGAAAAATCATTTCGCATTTCATTGGGAAAAGTTAACGCGAGATAACAGGATGACGTCTAAATGGAAATCCAGTTGCAGTCTACTTTTCATTTACAGACTTATCAAAAACAAACGAATTCTCAGTTCGAAATGATTCTATGTATAATTA
>NW_017179085.1:0-636 GCF_001652005.2 Ceratina calcarata
TTTTCAATTTTTTCGCTTCATAGTTAAATAAAATATTAGTAGTGACATAATATTAGAAATAAATAAATTTAGATCGAATATTTGAATCTTCCACATTATAAGAGTTAATAAAAAAGCTATTTAGTAAGCGTGACCTAAGAGAAGATCAATCAAATTCTTCACCCAGTTTGTGCAGCTCGCAGCAAGTTTCTCCGTAGTAGGCGAAGAAACATGAGGGTGGGAGAGTGTTTCAAATATCGATGAAAATTTCACGGTTGCCTGGGTCGAGAAAGGGACGCTCGGGGGAATTTAATAGTCGAACAAGACTATTGGTAGGCAGTAAGGTGGTAGTATTGGTAACTGGCTCGTGTCGGGGTTGAAGTTCCATCAAGCCATTATCGCGAAGCGTTTCGTGCGCGCAAAGGCGAGACCCTGCTCGCTTGCTGCCTTTGCATGAATCAAGGAAGATATCGGGGCGTCCCTGTTGGTTTATCATCGTCATCAGCAGCTGCTTTTGACTATGCGTCGGCGTCGGGAAGCGTCTGCTATTAAGTGGAACACCGGGGGTTCATTTTCTCGACGATAATGCAGGAATAATCGTCTATGGTACATAGACTATAATACTGACCGCCTGTTTGGATGATATTCTCTCTCTAC
>NW_017179086.1:0-636 GCF_001652005.2 Ceratina calcarata
AACCTGAAAACAACAATAAACTAACAGATACGCAACAAAGGAATCTTAAAGAAAATTTAACCCTGTACCCCACCATAAAACAAAAGCAATAACGAAAGCAACAAAAAGAAGACAGTAACACGATACCAAAAAGTAAAAATCACTCAAATAAGTAAATAAAAAACCGAAAAACAACAAAAAGGAAAACTACCCTGACCATTGACACAATTAAACCCTACGAGATCTCAACGTACAAACCTAAAAACAACTTGACGGAGAAGAACACAAACAAAACCATAAGAAACACGACGAAGATTGAATCATTTAAATGCTAACATATTTAACAACAATTCACCATAGAAACCAATCAGCCAAAACTGACGGAAATAATTCAAAATAATAATAAATAAATAAGAAAAGACAAAAGACACAATAAACCATTCGCAAAGAATGAAATAAACTCTCGCCCAAAAGATCAATCAGACGAAACCCCGTACTAAACAGCTTGTAATCGAATAAAGAAAGTACAAAAATACCCACGGACCGAAGAACAAGAAGAAACTCGCTAAGACAGAAACTAATACACCACCTATATCTTCATCTACAGAAGTTATAGTTCCCAAAAATAAAAATCAAGAAATGAAACTACTTGACAAA
>NW_017179087.1:0-636 GCF_001652005.2 Ceratina calcarata
CAGTTCACTTAGCACGCTGCTGAGTTGATTCAGCGTGCGGCTCGAACATTACCGTCAGCCCATATTTATTTCTTTGTCTTTTCGCAGCGATCGTGATATTCGGTGCCCGGACCGAAGCAGCAGGCGCCGTCGATAGGCTGCAGGACAAACGGAGGACACGAGGACGGCCCGCCGGACGCGGAAAATTCCCGGCTATCCCGGTTCCTACCAGGTCCTCCAGGGAAGACAGATTTCTTTTTAAATAAACCAGGTTTCATTTTTTGTTTAATTGCTGATTCTAATTCTTTAAACCCCCGTTCTCCCGGCCGAACCCCGTTAGGGCCGCCTATCCCTAACATTTATTTAACAAAATTCAGTGTTACTCCCTTTCCTATTGTACCTGCTCCTTAGATATTGGTTTATTATCTTCAATTGAGTAATTCTAGCAGAAAGCTAAAATTACTACGCAACAGGAAATCTCTTCGTTGCAGTAGTTGGCACATCTATTTCCGAATCTTTTCCATTCGTTTCTCATGTGGTATACTGATGAAAATATCGTCGATATGACCATACTTCAGAACTGGAATTACGAGAGGCCGCTGAGCCTCTTCCTGTTGTACAAGTTCGAGAAGGGTGCGCATGGACAAATATGGGGCA
>NW_017179088.1:0-636 GCF_001652005.2 Ceratina calcarata
TCACATTTTACAAATATAATATTCTGTATCAAAAGCGGGAATTACTCAACAGGATAATGCTGTTTATCGAAATATCAAAGATGATTTGCTGCCCTGACGTGCATGGAGACGAACGTGGAACCACTCTGGATTCCGGATACGATTTCATCGCGCGCATTTGTCTGTAAGCCGAAGTATACACGTGGTTGACATGAGGGTGCTGACCCCTCGCAACGGGGTGCGCAGCGGGATGCCGTTGCTCCGCGCTTTCCTCAGTCCGCGTTTTCAACCCAACGAATTCAGTTTTCTAGGTATACGCACGGTGTTCTACATAGGTGGGTAGGTCGCATGAGGTTGTATGTCAACGCACCATGAAGGACGACTTCTTTGAACCGTTCCGCTGCTTTATAAATCTCTTTTCTTTTCCACGGTGAGGACAGAATGCTGCGCGGTCGCGTGCTTCCAAACCGTCTGCTACTTATTCTTTCATGCATGGAGGAAGTTCCTTGCACTAGATAATATGAATAATTTGTCGAATATTTAATTTATAAACGTGTTGTGCAATGTATATACTGACATCATATGCAGTTACATTCATTATAGGTTTAATTATGATTCTTCTATAGTTCAATTATTATTAAACTAATTATTGGTGAA
>NW_017179089.1:0-636 GCF_001652005.2 Ceratina calcarata
TCCGTTTCAATCTCTCATGGCGATCCCTTCTCCCCTCTTCACAAATGTCGCGATATGCGTTGCACACGTTCGCGAGTCCTTTTCCCTCCATATTAGGTCAAACGGACATTCGCGATGATCTCTCTTACAGACACATCGCAATATAGGAATTCTTCAAGAAATATTTTTTTGGTGGGGGGTACCACGTGCTCTGCGTTAGGACCAACATACGTTCGCGGGTGATCTCACTCATCCCCGCACACCCGCAATAGGAATTTGCTGTATCAGCAATTTTTGAAAGTTGCGATAGTGCCCGCCACTTCTCCGTAAATGGCGTTAGGGCCAGCGTACGTTCACAATGACCCCCTCCCACCCCTTCAAAAATGCGGTATCAGCGATTTTTGGAAGTTACAATGATCCCCCCTCTTCCACCGTAAACCGTGTTAGGGCCCGTGTTCGTTCACGATGTTCACAAATGCAACATCAGCGGTTGTTTGAAAATCGCACAAAATCGCTGATACAGCAACTTTGAAGGCCACAGAGATGCTGCATAATCATTTTTGAGGCCCCCTTCCCCGCACCCCTACAAAAATGCTGAGTCATCCCCCCGCCACGCACCCCCCTCAGCACTCCGGGTTAGAAACCGCCTACTACACC
>NW_017179090.1:0-636 GCF_001652005.2 Ceratina calcarata
AAATTGACATGATCGACTGGTGCTACAAATGTGGTCACAAAAGTCACCCTGCCAGCACATGTTCATCCCTGGAAGTAGTGTGTAAATTATGCGAACGTAATAAACTCAGTAGTAATCACAAGATGGGCTCTGTAAATTGTCTTAGCTTTCAAAACTTTAAAAAAAGTATAAAGAATGTTCCCACTCGTACAAATACCCCTCTCTCTAACATTGTTCAAGACAACCGTACCAGGGTGGAGGACCCGAGAACGACGAAGCGTTAACACTCTCTTACCTTCTAACTCAACTAATCTTAACAACTAATTTTAACAACTAACTTTAACAACTAACTTATAACAACTAACCATAATATGAATAATAACGTTTTAACTACAAATCACAAACATACTGTACATCTTATTCAAGCGAATCTTAATCACTCGTCCACTGCCCAATCACTATTAGAGAAATACGTCACACAAAAAAACATCTGTGTCGCTATTATCTCAGAACCGCACAACCCTCGCAGACCTGGCTGGATCGGTGATTCCACGAATAGTGCTGCGATTATTGCGGAAAGCTCCTCCTCTCATCAAGTAAGATCAATCCTCTGTAAAGAAAATATAGTTGCTATCACCACTGGTGATTCTCTTATAA
>NW_017179091.1:0-636 GCF_001652005.2 Ceratina calcarata
TGGCCAATGTATTTTATGACCCTTAATGGCCGCGTGGCTTCGGGCCACCCGCCATGTGGACACTACCCTTGCAAAGCCTCTTAAGGCCCGTGCGAGCTGGGTCCCTATCGTAAAACCATTTAAAAAAAACGAGGAGTCTCGGGTTAACTACCCTTGACAACTATTAAAAATTAGCTGCTGCTAACACGGCCAACCTGACATGCTTCACGCTCTCGGGAAGCATCCATACACATGACCTCTTGCCCTAATGCAAGTAAAGTTCCGATCAAAGCGCATACACACAAACAAACATGCCAATCATCAGACTGTCATTTGTAACACGGCTAGCAGCCACCACTTTGTGTTACCCATCACATGTGCTTTTCAAACTCTTCAAATACTTCTCCAAGTCCGTGGCTATGTCACTCGAGAAGCAACTTTACATAGTGCCGTTATCTATTCCACACGTAACAACGATGCCTGCAAATACCTTGCTCAAGCGGGTAACACCCGCGAGTATTTTACCGATGTTAGGCGTAAAGGAAAAAGTTAGTGTGAATTGTGCAGGTTTTGTTTAATCGTCTACGAGTGGTATTACAAAAATCATACAGATAATAGGAAGTTTAGTACATTATCGAGTCCGCTAACACGGCTCAT
>NW_017179092.1:0-636 GCF_001652005.2 Ceratina calcarata
ATATAAATGTACAATGATGAATGAATAGAGGAATGCTTAAGATAGTAAAAGATGTAAAGAGAATTTAATCTGGCCTTTAATTCAGTTCAATAAGTCTTCGGTTTTAAAATATTAATTTAATATTTAAAATTCCAAAGTTTCATAAGTATATTCATGGCTTCTCTTCATTGAATGAAATAATTCTACAGATTTTTCAAATTATTAAGTATTCGTCGATTGCTTTTCCTTGTTTTTTCTACTTGAACAAGTTTCCCGAAACCTGCATCATTTACCAAATACGGTTTCATCCGGATCGTGACACCATTCTTTTCCCGCGTCAGTTTCCCCGCGGCGAACTTTCGAGTCGCGCGCGCCGCGTTAAGAAAGCGATCGAAGATGACAAAGTCAAGTGAATCACACGCCGCCTCACGCGTCGTCGCGTGGGAATCACGCGTTGCACCTAGAGACACAGTAACCCATCGCATCGGGCGGGAGGATGGCACATAGGAAGCGTGCTGCCGGATACGCGGGAAAACTGTTGATTCATAAAGAAATCGCTACGCGCGGAACCGGTTAATCGCCGCGCGGTTTCTTTATAAGTACTCACGCATTGTGCGTGGGCGAAGAACAAAGAATAGAAGCGAAAATGGATAAAAA
>NW_017179093.1:0-1432 GCF_001652005.2 Ceratina calcarata
ATGTGCGTCTTTGATTTGTGAGGTAGTAATATGCAGGCTACTCGCCCTTTTTTAGAATTCGTTAATTCCCTTAGGTATCTGAATTCTATTTTATTTTTTCTAGAAATCCGAATATTATTCAGCGAGATTCCTATTTTTTGTTTTAATTAATGGTTATACATTCTCGTGCCCGAGATTTCCCTCTCTACCTCTGCTAATTAACCGGATTCATAATTAGTACTCGCGTAATTAGATTATCTCAATAGGACACAAATTCTTTTCCTGGTTTTGACTAAACAAGGGACCAGTGCATTTTAATTTGTATGTGTCCTCATTGTTAATGAAGCAACACAAAAAAGAGTTTAGCGTTAGCACATTATTCTAAATTCTTTTCTGTGCTGCTTGTTTAGCACTACTAATGCATTTTAATTTCGTGCAATTTGTATGCGCTTTCGTTGTTAATAAGACAAGACAAAAGAGAGAGTTAATGAAAATATTATTTGATATTGGAAACGATGGTTGAATAATATTTAAATATCGCATGATTCCAAAATGAACGAGAAACAAGCTTCTATTCATCACTTTTGTAACTTCGGTTTTAGTCAAGTTTTTTCTATCTCGATGTTTCATTTCGAATAGACGAACCAACGAGAAGATTTTATTTCGTCGTATTAATTGTAATTCCGTCATTTCGAGTATTCATCGTATAAATTTAGTACTTTTTTCCGTCGATCATTCCGCTCTTTACTGATATTTCTCCGGTATTAAAGTCGGGGCGTACCGTAGGAATATTAGAGCGTCAGGCCGTCGTCACATCGCGACACCGGAAGTCTTGAATATTGCGATACATATGCCGCCTCGCTCTGTTTTTCACTAGACTGGCATGTTTATTGCGACCTCGCGTCGAGATTCTTCTACAACTGACTTCCCACCATTGAGCTATATAAAACATCTGGAGTGTGAACGAATGGGGGGGTACGTTCGCCGACAAAGAGAAACCGTGAAGGAATCTCTTTCTCCTTCTAGGTGTATAATGCATGTTTTCTGAACCTGAACTCGGACGCGTATATAGCCGCGTATTCATCTGAGCACGAATGCGAACGAGGCAAGGCGAGGCCGAACGAGCATACATATGTGGACGTGTAACCGAGGCGCGGCAAACTGCATTCGGCTGTTCGCCGCACAGACTGAGGCATTCGAGACCCGAGCCGATCGGAGTCGGTACTTCAAAGAAAAATTTGGTTACGTATGGACGGCATTCGTGTACGTTCCACGTACCTTGCCTATCTCGCTGGATAACCGTTCACTGCGTTCGTTGTGGATCACTGTCTCGTTCGTTGCCTCGGCAGACTTCGTTCGCGAAGAAAAATTTTACAAACGAGGCAAAACGAGGCATTTGTTCGGACTCGCCTTGCCTCGTTCGCATTCGTGCTCAGATGAATACGCGGCTTAA
>NW_017179093.1:3363-4103 GCF_001652005.2 Ceratina calcarata
GTTTTTATGGATAATGATAATCTTTAAGAGAGATCATATATCAGATGTATCTTAACGGCATATAATTGTACATATTTATAATGGTATAATATTGTGACGTATTACTTCCACGAATAACATTTCAAGTTTAATGTCTTAATAAATTATAATTTACGATGGCTAATGTCAGGTGGGTTATTTTTATGAATACGATTTTCCATGCATAACATGAAAATTATAAATATGCTGTCTTGTTACGAAATTCTTCAAGATTATGCCCAATAATTTTATTCAATTTCGGTGATTCTTCAAACGTATGAACGATTCGGTGAACTCGTTTTATGTGTACGTGCGCAGACGTTAATGATTACTCTCGACGAGCCAATTGCTACTATACCTGATGAACATTACAAAGCGGCGCGACACAGGTGGAATCTTGTTCGCCGCAAAAACGGCGTGAGTCCTGTTGTCCACGTAATTGCACGGTAACGCAGCGTAATTGGCGAGTACGTTTGAGAACGCTTTGGCGAAATTTCGCGCGGCTGTAAGTCGGTCTCGTTAACTGGGTCGCCTCTTAGAATTAATGTCGGGCAACTTCGAAAATTTTCATCTTAAGTAGGCAACCGCGGTGTGCCTCTACAATTTTTATATCCTTACGCAAATACCGCGAAACTTCAGATTTCTGTTATTTAACGTTTAGAATTAAACGTTGATTTTGCGTTTTAAAATAAACATTGCAGAAATCCTGGTATATTGATATA
>NW_017179093.1:5816-6819 GCF_001652005.2 Ceratina calcarata
AAATAGCAAAGCGGGAAGATATCACATTATTATTAGTATTATCAGATTACCGATTGACACATTGTTAACTAATGTTATCTACACTATGGATTATAATGCCGAGAATGATCTGCTATTAGATTTGATATCAATTCCATCTAGCAATAGTTTAATACGATTAAATACGGATACTCCTGTATCTACGTACCATTAATGTTTACACGCATCATGTTCCAGATCATAAGCAGAATTAATTAAGCTTAGGATAACGTAGTGTCAACAGTATTTTTTTTATCAATCCATAATAAAGCAAGTCACTGTTGAGTCTACATGTATATCCGTGTAGGTACATTCCTCCACCGTTGGAATGCATCTACTTCTAATTCCAAACGACATCCTGGAAACGATTGGGAAGCGTTTCTAGCCCTTTCGCGGGTTTCGTCGTGTTCCGCTCCCTGCGAGCCCCTCGCGTATGCAGGCGCCGTTTCCAGATATCGAGCGAGCGAACGAACGAAGGGGGAGGGTGTCCCGGGGTGTTCCCGTTGGAGCTGCTGGAACCGCGTTCATTGACCTACCCTGCCGCAGCCTGCGAGAGATCAAGCCCCTGCATGCATCCAACTACCCCCCTCTCCCATTCTCCCCTGCCCGTTCGTTTTTCTCGTCACCGCTTCTCAACCCCTGCGTTACCCGAAGCCTCATGGCTCACAATCAGATATCTTTGCGCACTGAGATCGAAATCTGTTTCCGAATACTATGTCTTTCTTCTCATTCGCGACGTTCCTGATCTGAGAAAGTGTTTTAATTTAAGGAAGCATGTGTTACCGGAATTGAATTGTGTCCAGTTTGATGACTCAGTTTAGGTGCAATTTATAGAGACAATAATTGATGAATATTTTTTGAGATTGATGTATTCCACTCTTTTAGCGCCAAAGACGATATGTCGTTGCACATGCGATGGCGCTATAAGAAAACTCTGTCTTAAAATTTTATAAAATGTTAGAAGTGATTTGATTCTCTTTCAAAA
>NW_017179093.1:8137-9150 GCF_001652005.2 Ceratina calcarata
GTGTGTATCTATATATGTGTATGATTGGCTGACCCCTCACTATCCCCTGAGAATATGAAACCACGGACTGCAAAAAGTACGTGCGTTTTCTTCCAAAACTAATATACAACATAAATTAATAAAAAACTGTGAGTGAGATTGTTTTTATTGAACGATTGCATGTGTGCGCATCAGAGTAGTGAAGAAAGAGCAACGTCTCGATGGACGAATGGAGTGAGATCGGTTTTATTGAGCGATTGCACGTGTGCGCATCAGAGTAGTGAAGAAAGAGCAACGTCTCGATGGACGAATGGAGGAGAAGGCAAGTATGTTACGTGAGAGAACGAATGAAGCGAAGCATGAGTGCCATGACGCAAAACGATTTTATTTTACGTAATTTGTAGAATTTAAATATGTTTGTTTAAAGATTTAACACTAATCTCGTGTGAATAAACCTAATTACCTGCAACAACTTATTGTTAAAGTATAAGAGAGTACAGTCGGTGACAGTGTTAAGTAGGCAGCCTCTAAAACAGAGTCGTCTTACAATTCGACTTGATACCAAATGATGTATACTAAAAAATTGCTATTTGTCTAATAAAGAAAGAACATGATTTTTAACTCTTTCTTTGAATCTCCAATTGGAACATAATTTTTGTAGATGTGCGAAGTTTCATTAAAATGATGAAACGATAAGAAAGTTAGACACATTGAAGCATGTAAAAATTCTACAATTTTTTTTGGTTATAGTAAGTCGTGAAATTTTGCAATTTTATTAATTTTTAACCCTCAAATAAAAATACTAGCCACTTTTAATGTGAGCATGAATACAGATATAAATTTACAAAATGATCTAAAGGAAGTCAAATTAAGAACAGTTTCTTTAATTTTTTACCTAATTTCTACTAATTATTTTTTTAAGCAAATTTTTACTTCTAATCCTCCTAACTTTTCAAGAAACTCCAAGTCGCTTGATCCAATTGTGAGTTAATTATTTTAGAGAATTTCCACTTAATATTGTCCCCGACCTGTCT
>NW_017179093.1:10896-11639 GCF_001652005.2 Ceratina calcarata
TATAAAACAAATGATTTTCAGTATATTGATATCTCTATCATGAAATGGATATGAAACATAACATTATCAAACATTCAGGAAGTTGAGACTACCTGGAAATTCAGATGATAAGAGCGTAATCACGTTGATGCATCACGGATGTCCGAACTAAGAGAACTGATCGTGAAACAAACCAAGGCAACATTATACATGCGCAGACTAAGGGAGTCATTTATTTCCATTACAATGATTGGCACCTTGAGAAGTCGGACTCGGCGTTCCCATCGGACTCGAAATTTCTCCTTGAATACCTCGGCCCCGTACCGAGAAAACGTTTTTACGTGTCAGCCAGTCAAATTACCAGATGTCACGTCGCGGTGCATTAAGACGACTACCGAATACTTGAAATAGGAATGGGTTTGTCAAGTAGTGACACAGAAGATTTGTCAAATTTTTCCTCCTAATATTAATCATGAATAGAAGTTTCATTTATAGTCAATTTGTTTCTATGTGATCGATTATGTGTTTTATATTGATGCACATATTTAGTATCATTATGTTCAATCAATACAATTAATTAAATATTTGATGTTGATTATTGAAATGATTGATGCTTGCAACATATCTCTGATTACAATTTGTTTAACATAATATGAAACCTTCTGGAAATTAACTGATAATATTAATAAAATTATTAATAAAATAATTAAAAATAACAGAGTATATGTAAGAAAATACAAAATGTTTAAGATAAAATACAATTA
>NW_017179093.1:12305-16931 GCF_001652005.2 Ceratina calcarata
GTCTATTTTCCAGAATGGAAAACCAGTAAAATTTGTTCTGTGTATATAACAAATAATGTGAACTCAACTACGTGGTATTACTTATGTATCTCCCAAACATTAGCCTTCAATTGCATATCTTATCAACAGCAATTAGAAAGGCTATTAAAAAAGCAATTATATTAATTGCTACTATAATAATTCAATAGAATGTAAGAGTCTTTTTTTATTATGGAAGAAACCTGCACTTAGTATAATAAATATTTGTTCACGGAATCGTAGAAAGTATAACAAGCTTTTCACGTTTCCACGGTCACTCACCGTTCTCCACGTTGAGCTCTGAGGGGGCTCTGTACGATACGGGCCTGCCGAAGTCGCTGGCGTCGCTTGGGTGCAGCAACAGCTGATGGGACGCTCTGGAATGATGCCTCGAAGTGGACGACCGATGTAAGTGAACACTGTTTAGGACGGTATTGCTCGAGGCACGGCTCAGTGCCTCCCTTTGGCGCACAGCCTCTTTGTAGATCTTGCAGTACATCACGATCATCACGACACCGGGGATCCAGAAGGAGACCGAGGAACTTATCACCGCATACAGCCGGTTCACCACGAAATTGCACACCTGATTCACATTTTTACTTGGAAAAATCGTGGAAGAGGACGGAGTAATAAATTTTTTAAGTACCACAAATGTCTGTGAGACATGGAGAAATTTAGTTGACAGTTGTTTATGGAAGGGGTAGTACGATAGTAACAATCCATGAAATGGAGGCCATAACGTTTTACAAGAGATTCGGTTCGGATCAAGCAGAGACTTGAAGGTTTTATCCTGTCGTTATTCAACCATACGCTTGAGCCGGATTGCATTATTCAGCTATAAAGGAGGATCGGAATGGTGAATTGTATCCAGCAGTTATTCCGAAGTGATACAAAATTACAAGCTTCGGTTATATTCGATTTATATGGTTACAGTGACAGAAAGTGAAAGGATTGTTCAATCATTGAAAAAGTGGATTGCATTTTTGATTTTGTCATTTATTGTTAGTCATAAAGTAGGACTGGAGATTCTTAAACTTTTTTTTATTCTTTCGAAATTCTTTGTTAGATTTTTTCATCGATAGTAAATTATGCTAAGGACGTTTGTCAGAGATTTTGAAAATGTTGAAAAATTCTGAAAAAATTATATGTTATTCTTGGAATAAAAAAAATGAACTGTTATCTTTTTCAGAATTTTCTACCGTTTTATTATTAAGAAAAATGAATGAGAATATTAGAAATTTAACATGCATTCTTATGGAGACCAAAGTTTATTATAAGAAATAAGTACTTTTTAAATGTACAAATACAAAATAAATGTTATCATCGGATAAATTAACATTTTTTAAATCGTTTAACGAAAGATTGACGAAACTGACCGTTCATTTCTATTCTAAAATTATTAATAAAAACGTAATAAACAGTTTTCGTGTCAGTTGATCGTTAAAATTTCGCAACATCGCTTTCTAGTAAAGCGATGTAAATTTAGCGGTAGGTTTGAACTATCGAATTTTAGATAATGGTACTACGCTACATAATAATTAACGTGGCAAATTGGATAAATGAAATAATGATTACAATTCGATTTATAATTAAGTAATTTTTCGTCCCATTTGTTGAAGATGTTTTATCTTTTTTTTTGCTCGAAAATTTTCCTTTTAATCGTAATTGTGACATTTTGAGGTACGGATTCACAATAAGCAATTTCAATTTGAAAATCTCAATTGCCAACTGTCAAATACTAATTTATCTTAAGTCATGCTGTTGCCAAGTTTCTTTAAGATTTTTACATAATTTCAATGTGAATATTATTAGAAATTTCTTAATAAAAGAAATTATATTTAATCAAAGAATGAATTTTAAATATTTTACTATTCACGTATGTTATCTATTTATGTTTTTAATGTTTTTGAATAGTTGATATGTTAAATATATGATGTTGGTATTACTCGATTTTTACAATGTATAAGAATAGGAGACCCCCACACCGCTTACCCTTCTAAAACCCTAACAAACGTCCTTAAATGTGCAGCTAAATATGAGAAATTTTTCGATATTGATATTTTTTTACCGTTTAACTTGGGACTTTAATTAATCTATCCGAGCATACTTCAAGCTTCACTCGCAGGATCTGCAAGAAAGGTTCGAAAGATCTTTAGTTTTCGACCTCGTTCGTAAGATTTTTCTGCGAACTTGTATAAACTTTCGAGTTCCTTAATTGGACAAGTTCGAAACGGTTCCTTAATATTTCTCCCGTAATCGTCTCGGCAACGCTTCCGCTTTTATTTTTACACCCGTCACGTGCATAGTTACAAAATAAAACTGCATACTGTTTATGGAGGTTCTATCAAGCTCAGCTTTCTGGTAGATGAAAAACGAACCTCTGTTAGCCGAACAATTATTTTAATCAACGCGATCCGGTGGCAAGTAGGCAGGTATAAAAGGTACATACATAAACGTCGGGAGCGTGAGAGAGTTATTGTTCGCAGGACAGAGAAATATTAAAGTCGATGCCACAACAGAATTTCAATTAACAGTACGCCCATTGTGTGGGCCGGTTCATTGTGCTCGTTGCATTATCGGTCTGATCTATATTTTGCTAGGCCATTTTGCTCCCATTTCTCGACGATATTTTGTAGTGGAAGCCCGATTGATCAGGATCTTATTAACTGTGATCCCAATTATCGGGAAAAAGCTTGGCTCCAGCCTCGTAATTTTTGTTTGCAATTTCTATAATTTCTGCAGCCAGCGTTAAACCAAAGATTTGTCTTATTATCCTTTATAAGAGAATTAGTATTTAGGTGAAGGTTACGAAGGCTGAGAATAAAATTGTAATTTAAGCTACATTACCTAAATAAAGGAATTGTTCGTGAGGGAAAGAAGTTAATAACGAGATGAACGAAATTAAAAATAGACGTTCTATAAGAAGGAAAATAGGAGAAGCGTAAAAAAAAAGAAAGAATGAACGTTATGAGAATTAAAAACACGATGGAAGCGAGGTAATAATAACGGCAAGAAGATATTCAAACTAGAAAGTGGACGGAAAATTCTAAGGGAACGGAAATGTGAAAATATAACAGAGAAACGTAAGTACGTATTGCCAATAAACGTTGAATATGGAAAAACGAGGTGACATAAAGAGGGCAAAAGTCATAGTAAAAATAGCACTAATGAATTTGATGAAGAATATCACTGCAGTTTTTAATTACAACAGCCAAATCGATTGATGAAGATAATAAATCAGAGCTAGTGAAAAAATTAAAGAATAGAAAGACGCCTACGGATCTGTTTATTGTTCAGAACAGTTAGCGATGTTGGAGGAACACGGCGTGGAAACTCTCGACCCGGAAAAGCAATAAATTTCCCGGCACGTTCCTTCGGTCGGCGTTTTCGTCCGGGCTGCAATTTCGCGTGGTAAAATTATAATAATGCGCGCACACCCCGCCGACGTGCTACGTGCACGCGCATGTACGTAGGTTACTTAAACCTGTGTGAACGCGGCACGGCGCGCAGCGTCTGAACAAAGTTTCTAAGTGGTCGAATGCCGCGAGATGAGAGGCTATAAAACAACGGGATATGATTTCGGGTATAATAAGCGACCGTGGCTGTGTTTGGAAACTGCTACACTGGCTGCGTTTGTACAAGAGGCATTGTCGTATCCGAAGAAGATGTTCTCCGGCCTATTCGTGCCTCGAGCACAATTCAGAAGGCTTCATATTCATTATAATGTCGTGCTTTTCATTTCGGATTTTCTCACGTCGATTTCCACATTTCCTCGAATCTTCATTATTCGTACTGAATAGTAATCACGACATTGTTTATACAGTTTCATATTACCAAACATTAAGGAAATGAAAACTTGATATTATCAAAGAATAGAGATTATAATAAACTTTTTTTTATATATTTTATGCATGATCTATTCATATATTCTTCCTCTCTGACGTAAAGCAATTTTATTATAAATAGATAGACAGATAGGCTGACGATAAAGCAAAGATCAGCGAATAATCCACTGGTGATGAAGAGTACAACGACGAATTGCAACTGGGAATAGATTTATACGAAAATTTAGAAACGGCCGGATTAGGGGAGGTGTATGCGGAATTATCGTGGCTATTAATTCGGAGTTTCCGTTTACACCGCGCCTGGAATAAGAGACCGTGGTAGTAAATCATCTCTATGCAAATTTCGAAGGCCGTTCATCTTACCGTTCCCTCGCTTCCCTCGCGTTATACCGGTGTATGCCACCACCCGCGTCCTCAATTCGACTTTCCGCAGATTGAAATTCTATCTTCAGACGGCGACAAGTGCTCGGGTGTAAATACACCCGATAAAATATTCTATTAACCGTCAACGAGAGAAAATTCAACGCCGTTTATCGAACGTACCACTCCTGCAAGATTTAACGCGGGAAATGTAGTTCGTCGTCACGAAGTTTTCCAGCCGTGAACATTTCATAGTCTCGAATTTTTTATTATGTTATAACAGAAATTTTTTGTCTATAAAATAAATTTGACAAGCGTTTAATATTAACGATTGCCAGACTTCCAATTATAACAAATCATGTACTTGTAATAATCTTAATGTATTAGAGTTATGATCGTACAG
>NW_017179094.1:0-636 GCF_001652005.2 Ceratina calcarata
TCAGCTATCATCGTATGATAACAAAAATATATGGTTCCATTAAAAAAAAAACACCAATGACCTTGTAATCGCGAAAAAAAGGACCTTGAGCAAAATTTTTTACCAATCAGAATATGTGCCTCATCGGATACAATAACTTTTTCTTCTAACATTTTTTTCTATCATGAAAAACAAGCGAGATATTTGAGATGCCAGAGTTAGCTGGGACATCCTGTATAATCGGACTACTAGGACTGATTAATATTGTATGATATTGTTATAGCCCTGTGAAAGGGCTAGATTCCTTGTCATTTGTCGCTTTCGTAATATGCGCTCGGTAACAGTTAGCGAATATTGAAATGTGGTGACTAATCATTTCGACACATTAGATCATCGGTCTGATTGTGAAATGCGCTCGAAATGTAGAGCATGTCGAAATGGCGACTAAGCGTTTCGACATAATTAAGGCATTTCGAGATACATACGAAGACTAGGACATGTCGAAATGATTAAAGGAAAATAGGATGCTGACTCGTTAGCTTTTGGGCTATAAAGTCTGACCATCGGGGCCTATACGACAGTTCGGATTCTCAACTCTTAATCCGCGAACTCTGTCCGGGTCCTCATCGGTTTCAAAGCATCGTTCAGCTGATTCCC
>NW_017179095.1:0-636 GCF_001652005.2 Ceratina calcarata
AGCATTAATTGGTAGATGAACGAAATCGATGAAATCTGATACGAAGCGCGGGTAAATGTACGCGCGACCCGTAGAATTATATGATTACAGGGTCTCGTTGTACTTAAAATAAAAAGTTTCGAGCAAACGTGGGATTACAGTCAGCGTGGATCGTACCGTAATTCCGTTTTCGGATTAAACGTGTGTACAATAAAATTATCAATTTACGAGGCGCGTGACGAGCGAAACGAAACGGGAGAAAAAAGGAAACCGAAATCCCTGGTTAACCTTCGCGAGCCGCAAAACGAAATGTTCGTGAGCGATCGGTTTCTCGCGCGAAACCGCTGTTTATGGTACCCTCATGATGTCGACGCTTGCACGTTACAGCTTGCAGCTTAGCGCGCGGGGCGAGTGCGTGAGCGGTAACCATAATCCACCCGACGCGACGCATGGCATGGTTTCACCGCTGGTACGTGAGGAGTAATTGAAGGGTGTCGTTACTCCGCGCGCCCGGGTCAGCTCGTGCTAACCGTTCCCCTGGTCAAATATTAATGATCGTTCCTCAGGACGCGAAATTGAACCTCTTTACCCGTGACCTTGACACACTGTGCGTACACTCCCCTCCATAAATCTTCAAACAAAGAATCTGTCACAAAT
>NW_017179096.1:0-636 GCF_001652005.2 Ceratina calcarata
GCTTAGCATCATTTTATTTGATTATTTTTTCGTTAAACGTGGCCAATACGATCATTCTCTTGAAGAAGGTTTAACTTGAAGGAGAGTCACGTGGTCGACCGACAAAAGACGTCCAGATGTTCTTTGAATTGGCCCCATGAATCACTGGTCTCCATGTAGAAATGTCATTGGGATTTTAAATCATTCAGTGTACCACGTTTTGTTGCAGTTAAAAATAAACGTCTTAAACTTGATTGAAGTTATAAGGCGAGCGTATAAAATATAATCGTAACCAATATTTATGAATTACATAATATGTATTGTATTTCCAAGTCCTACATTGTGAATTTACGTTCAAATGAAAATGTGACATGAAAGTAGATAAATAATTCAAGACTTACGGTCAGTAAACACGGTTAATTTGTTAATAATTACTTTCTACCGTTTGCAGAGGCGATAACCTTGCAAAATTACCTGACAATCTATTTTTATGTACTATTTAACAGTTGGTCTTCAGAACTGAAATTATTACTTCTTCAAAAATAAATTAGAAATTGTAGTTTAATCGACATTTGTCTCCTCGAAATATTATTGCTATAAATCAATGTCATCAATTTATAAACGGAAACAGGCAATCGCTTCGTTTGTCGTCGCTTT
>NW_017179097.1:0-636 GCF_001652005.2 Ceratina calcarata
GCTTTGGGCAATATATATAGGTATATACTAAGTTTCAGTCTTTCTAGTGTTAAGAACTCGGTTATGGCACTGAGGAAGACGATCAGCAATTGTGAAAATTCGGGAACGGTTCGGGATTAGATATCGCGTATAAATAACCGAGGGGACTAGAGGGAGGCGACACCCTCGCGTGGGGTTGCACGCGTGCTCTCCGCAACCCCTGGGGTGAGAGTAAATCGACTAAACATATACCTTCCGGTTCGTTTAACCGGGGAATATGTTTTAGATTTAGTTGGACCTTAGGTGCTTGATAAGTCGGCCAATTAGGTTCGCCGAAGTAGATTCACCGATTTCGATTATCCCTACGCCGCGCACCGAAGGTGTTAAATAAATACTTGAGATCCGTTTCCGATAACTCCGACCCATGTTCTCGCTTTCGTTTATATTTACCCAAGTTACTTATTTAAAGTATCTTCTTCAGTAAAAATGAGACTGAAGAAGAAGAAGAAGACCCACAAGAAATAGTCTTTTATTTCGAGTTCAATTTAAGGACTTAACTTTTGACTCGATTATACTTTAGCAATGATATTCATAATTTAGTAACTTTGATAAATTCATTAAATTTCAACAACGTTTTATATGTAAAATGTTTATTCA
>NW_017179098.1:0-636 GCF_001652005.2 Ceratina calcarata
TGGCACTTTGGATGGTCTTGCCTGATGCAATCACAATGGTATCGTCTGCATAACCGGTGATCTGCGTGTTGTCAGATATTGGGGCGCGCAGGACTTCATCATATCCGATGTTCCATAGTGGAACTGCCAGAGTGGAGCCTTGAGGCACACCACATTTCATCAGTTTGGATAGGAGCTTCCCATCGGCGTCAATGGTCATTACCTTCCTTTCTGTCAGGTAAGCTGCAATCATTTCAGTTAGGTATGATGGAAACCATCTCTTTTTCATGGCCTTTATAATTGCGGGCCACGGTAAGGAGTTGAAGGCATTGCTTATATCAATGCTTACCGCGACCACGCATTTGCCATTTTTTATACTGTTGTCGATAGTCTTTTACCCTCTTTATTGCATCTATCGTTCCCCTCTTCTTTCTGAACCCGTATTGCCATTGTGCAAGGGTATCAGGGTTTGAATTGCATATTTTCTGAATTCTGTTTCCTCTTACTCTTTCAAATAATTTACTGAGGTCATCTAGGAGACAGATTGGTCTATACGCAGCCGGATCGTTGAGTGGCTTTCCTGGTTTGCTTAGTAATATTAGCTTCGCTGACTTCCAGCTTGGTGGAAAGGTTCTCTGTTTCAGGCATGTATTGAAA
>NW_017179099.1:0-635 GCF_001652005.2 Ceratina calcarata
TGTGGGATGACATACTGTGCATCGAGTCAATAGGATATCTCCGAGTGTCCTGATCCAGCATATATCTAGTCACCTCTTCTGATCATGCCTTTTTGGTCAAAAACGTTTTAAGATCCTTTTATTGTGTGGTCATTGTTCTACATATTTCTGCTGGTTTTTAATGGTTCCGGGTTTTCGACGATGATCCTCGTCCGGGGAAGATTTATTAGATTTAGCGTCGTTGCGGAATATACTTCGATTGTTGTGTTATTATAATTTGTATTGTCTGATGAATTTGTATATACTCGAAGTTAATAAAGCTCTATATGTGATGATCGTTAATATGCTAGGTTTTTGTACATAATGTAATTACAAGAGTTTATATTAGTCTACCCTTCTGTCCCTCTGGTTAAGTCTCTTTTGCAATGTTGTTTTTGTGCGTGTGCTTTGGCAGCTGATCATCATGATTATGGTATAGATTGTGAGGTATAGAGTTAATATACTTTAAGTAATCTGGGGAGCGTGTTATATATCTTTGTTTTGCGTACGTAGTCAGTTTTTGGTCATGCTTGTTCGCGGTTGTTTGGAAGATTTGTCTAGGATGTGGGTTTTTAGTTGTTACTTGGGCAGATCCACAACTGCCCGTATAAATAATG
>NW_017179100.1:0-636 GCF_001652005.2 Ceratina calcarata
TTCACCAAATCAATCGCGCCTTTGGCGAGTTTCGATACTGTATCGGTACGAGTCCTGGCGACAAAAATGGTCACTTTGTTGAGAACTATGAAGGAGCGTGAAACTCTACTTAATACGTTATGGTGTCTAGGCGAACAATACCGAACGTGGTTCGTTGGTGTCTCCTTCACGCAAGAACGCACCGGGCGAGAGCCAGATCGCGAGTCGATCGGTTGCGCCGTGATTACAATAATCGACTTCACGCCGATTCTCGCAAATTCGATGTTATATTATTGGACGACGCTCCTCGCTAACCGAATGTGTCCAATAACGCGGAAAGGACTGTTATGACGCGGGCTTTACAAGGTACATTAGACGCACCAGCGGTACAATACGGAACAACATTATTTCACAGGAAAATATATATCAATACCGAATTTACCTCTGCACAAATCACAATTAATACGGGCAACGTCACAGAATCCAAACATTCACAAGTAAGAAACTTTCCTTATAAATTCATTCATTTTCATTTCANCGATATATTACCTTTCCAGATCATCCTACACTTTACTCCTCGTTCCTCATTACCATACAGAAAACACATCAATTAATTATCATCCGACAATTGTCTTAACTCAATTCATACTACTACTC
>NW_017179101.1:0-635 GCF_001652005.2 Ceratina calcarata
TGTTATTGCGGCAATTAAAAAAATCTGCAACCCTGGTTTCCATGCCTGTCGCTCCTTTCGTTTTTATTAGATTTCAACAAAATTTTCAGCACAGGAAGAAATCTAAATCAACGATCAAATTTTAATTCTTGATTAAAGAAGTATGAATTGATGATCGAATTTTCATTCTTAAATAAAAGGAATGATTAAACTGTAATTACACATGGCAACTAAAAGGTCTATAACTTTGAGAGGAAGTAATACTCACTTTCTTAAATTAGGTTCGTGCAAAGTTATAGGTGCTCTTACTCGTTTAGGACGACTGGGCATATGCAGGCTACTTGAGCTCTCATTGCTGTCCGAGTCGCTCAAGACAGTCGCTCTCAAAGACGTGGAATTTCTGTAACAATAAAATATTTATTGCACTAAATCCGATACGATCGTCTTTCACAAATAGTAAAACTTACAAAGATTGATTGGAATCACCAGAAAACAATTTGTTCAAAGTAGGTGTCCCCGATTTGACATCGGATTCGTTTAACTTCTCTAAAACCACTTTAGCAGAACTTGGGTCCTTTACAATTTTATTTTTCTTCTTTTTCTGTTTATTTTTATTCTTACTTCTGCTCGCTGTATCAATACAATTGCTATAATTA
>NW_017179102.1:0-635 GCF_001652005.2 Ceratina calcarata
GGGTTTTCAATCTTACGAGTTTTTGTTCCTGGCAGCTTTTGCATTTTTTAATATGTTCCTGAATATCGTTTCTCATTCCTGGCCATGAATATCGTGGGAATAAACGCCGATAAGTTTTCGTTACTCCTTTGTGTCCTTGGGGTGGTCCGTTTCATCCGATGATTCCTCGAAGATAGCGATGGAGTCATGCGGTCGGAAGGGTTGGCTATTTTCCACAGGTGGTGTCGGCGACGGCGCTACCTGAGGTGTCAGTGGCGCCTGGTCACTTAACGACGGTCTGAGCGGTGCAGGTAGACTGATATCGGGTGCAGGTGTTTCCAATACTGTGATTTCTGGCTGGTTTTCCGCTGGCCCCAATGTGGAATCGGCATTGTCCTCTTCAAATGAAATTAAGTCTTCTGCGATTGGTGGTCCGTCGTTCATTGTGTACGATAGAATCGATTTATTCAGGTTTGGCGAGTTGATCGGCATTGATCGGGCTATTGGAATAAGTTCCTCCTCCGGTTGTTCGTCTGGAAGATGCTTTTCGCGGTTGAGAGAAGGTAGCAATGATTTATTCTGCGGAGAATCACGTGTGTTACGGTCTCTGATGCTCCTCGGTGGTTTCTTCTTGGTGATGATTGTGTCGCGGGGAG
>NW_017179103.1:0-635 GCF_001652005.2 Ceratina calcarata
CGCGTACGATTCCGGTCACTGTTCGGAGTAGTTCGAAAGACCAAAGCGGAGCGCGGATAGCCTCCGAATAATACAGTCCGCTAAAGCCCGCTGTTGAGTTGACCCAGCGTGCGGCTCAAATATTGTCGTGAGCCCATATTTATTGAATTGTGTTTTACAGCAATCGAGGCAGACGACGGGAAAGGTCCCCTAGCCGCGTCAGGGAGGAGTGGGGATGACGCCGCCGTCGCTAAGGAACCTTAAACTCGGACCAAAGGAGGCGCCGCTACCAACCACCGGAAGGAACAAATTCCCGAAAAAAAAGACAGATCGGGAGCCTCTCTAAGGACGAGTTCTGTACTGTGGTTCGAAATAAATCAGGTTCCTTTTTATTGAAAATACTGCTGATCAGTTTCTTTAGGATTAACACCCGTTCTCCCGGACGAACCGTGTTAGGGCCACCTATCCCTATCAAAAGGTCTTTCGAGCCGGATACATTACGGTTTCACTCCGTACCGGAGAACGGATACGCGGTTAAAGTGTACGTGTTAGAGGATCAGCAGACAAGCTTAGGACTGCATAATGTCAAACGATCGAGACGTATCTGACGACGAGCAGTCGGTCACCGAAAAGACGGACGGCATCTGGGTTGAAGA
>NW_017179104.1:0-6259 GCF_001652005.2 Ceratina calcarata
CTTGAATAGAAATACTTGAATAGAAAATATTTTATTGATGTATAAAATTAACAGTGACATCACTATACGTAAATATTAAATACCTGTGTGGGGTAGAAAACGTTTCTCACAAAAATTTAAATCTTTGCTTTCAATTCATCTTGTTTCGCGTGATTTTAGAAGGAAAAGTAGCGCATTCTTCTTGCCTTTGTACAGAACCGTCACTGCCAATGTACAAATTTGCTTGAACACGGTTATTAAATGAGAGAGAAGAAGGAAAGAAAATGAGATTCAGGCGTTATTCGATGACTCGTTTTCACGGTCTTTAGAGCTGCATCTTCCGCCTCCAATTTTCCCCGGTTTTCCCTTCGCTCTCGACTATTCTCTTCTGGAAATTTATACTCGTGTACATTCCCAGTGCACATACATTACTCAGGGACTTCCCGTGATATAACACAAAACTAAGGCTTCTAACGTTACAGTTTAAAGTATACTTCAAATTGAATTTCATTACGCGGCGGCAATCTCGTAGTCCAATTTCAGTGATCCAATTGGAATTCCTATAGGATTTCGAATAGCAACGTAAATACGTACTACGTACATATATGCTCACATAATTAAATATCGTATAATATTTCGCTAATGGAAAATATTGACAAACGCGATTAAAAAATACAAGGAAGAGCAACGAATTATTGACACTCTGTCAAGTCAATAACCTTTTAAAGACCGTTCGTTTAAAAATTAGTTCTATACATCATTTTTCTCGATCTTGCATATCAAATGCAGTCAATCAATCGATTTTTCTCTTTTAATCATTTTCGGAGAACTATTTAAGTCCGACAAGAAATGCGGAAAAACAGCAACTAACGAAAAACGTAGTAATTAATAATTTCCGTTCCTCAAGAGGAAAATCGATTGCTGCCCTCTAACATATCTAAAGGTACGCGTATGCACGAATAGGAAAACGATCACCTCCAGCCCGGAAGTTGGGGCTCGATAGACCGTCAATTTAAACTCCCGATCGGTTTTCATTCTGCCCGCTATTCGTCGAAGAGCGTGTCCTGAAGAGGAGCGAAACGCGAAACAAAAAAAAAAGGAGGGGAAAAAGGAAAAACGGTTGGATAAAAAGCAGGAAAAGAAACCGTACATAGGGGGGGGGGCGGTAAAAGAGGAAGGAAATCAATAATTGCGAACGCTTTTAATTTCCCAAGTGTACGCGGAGCAAGGCAATTTCGCACCAGCTACTCGTATCGGCGCAAATAAAAATACGCTTGATCCGCAACAATGTGCGTATCGATAGAAGATAGTAACAATGGGAAAGATCAAGGAGTACGAGGGAGACGTCGGATCGTGGGAAGGAGGATCGGTGTAGTTTCATTGACGGAAAGTTGGACTCCAGTCGAACGACCCTAACGCGGAAATAGAAATTTCTTCGTCCTTTATTCCCTTTCACTGGAGACGATCCGTATTGTCGCAGCCGAGGTGAACACGGAAACTTTCCTTAATAAATAAACATTTTTGCTACCCGCCTACTAAATACAAGATACTGCCTGGTGAAAGGAGAACACGGCTTCGAGATGAAATTGAATGTAAAGACGAGTGGAGAAGGAAAGTTTTTAGACTGGGCAACGACAACGGATCCAGCAGCTTTGTTATCCGAAGTTTCCTTCTTTGACTCTTTATGTCCCTGAGCGTGGCTCTGCATAAAATGCATCTTTAATTGAATCCCTCCCGATGTTTGCCGTGCTAATTTTACTGTTCTCCATGGGGAATGATCGGGAATAAAAAGAATTCGTAATAAATTATATTAAGAAAATTGCAGAAATTCTGCACCACTCAGAGATTCGTACAAGTAATGACCAAAAACACTTTTATTGATATTTATATGTAGAGTTCCATAGATTCCTGTTGCTCGAGTCAATCGATTCGACGAAGAACTCAGTTTGACCGAGGTAAAAGTTCTTTTAATGCGATTGAATGGGAACAGTTAGAATGGGATTGGCATTATCTGATAACTTGTACTAGCTCGGTCGAGTCGGGTTGATAGTGTGAGTATGGAAAGAACAACCCGTTAAGTATAAAGTTCCGGGAAAATCATTGATTATATTCCTTTTACGAGCTTCTATAATGGCGATTCACCGATGGACCGAGTCGTGTCTCAACAGTCTTTGTGCGTGTATGTCCCACGGGCGGAGGTCTTATAAGAATGAAACGAGATGGAAGTGTTATAGTGGACGAAGAGATTACGGCCGAAACGAGAGGAAACTCGATTCGAAGGGGCAGTTTTGCGAACCAGTCTGGCAATTGGCCAATTTAAAATGAAGACTCGTCGGACCCGATCTTCGTGCTCGCTCCACGATGCGGCAAGTAGAATTGCTTTTGAATAGAACATTAATTTATCAAATGGGTTCGGAGCAAAAAATACGTGTACTGAATATCGCCAGTGCAGCACGCGAGGGACATCGGTTTTAAGTGAAACTCGAAGCTACGTCCATGCCATACAAAGGATCGTTCTTAAGATTAAATTCTTACAATCTCATCTGTGAACTTCTATTCACACATGTCCAGTCAACAATTCACGAGAAATAGTCAGTAACAATTTAATCAATCTAAGAATTTTATAAGAATTAGGAATTTCCAATTCGTCATTGAGAAAAAGTATGAATACGTCAGTGCAATAGTAACGGTGGAAGAATTCAGGTCCGAAAGAAACGAAGAATCAAGAATTCCGCAGTAAAACGGAATCAGCATGCATCGGTGCGGAACAGCTTCTGACACGGGGCGCAGGTATTCGACCCGATAACGGTGCGAAACTCGCAAGTTGCGGATGCTGTGGACCAATTGCGCGTTGCCTACCTACCTTCGTGTCCCTTCACCGTCCCTCCTCCCCCCTTTTGTCTACGGTGGTAAAACGCGGCTGACGAAGTCGCAGACGGTGTTCTTGTCCACGTGGAAACACCTGCACCGACACGACACGAGGGTTCGCGCACCGTGTTCTCATCTCGTCTAATTTGCGCTTAGGTGGGGACACTTTAATTTGGTCAGGTAGGTAGACCCACCGCCACCGCCTAGCCGGCAACTTCGCCTCTAATTTACCTTCCCTACCGGAAGTGCCGCTCTCCGACCGAGACCAACTAGCTGCCTAATACGCTCCCTGCGCACGGGGACGTGTGCGCTCAATGCCTGGACACCCGCAGGGTAGGTAAGTTTCGCAACGGCGGCGGCGCGGGACGCGGCGTGAAGGGGACGGTAGGGCAAGAAACGCGGCGCGATGCTCTCGTTTGATGCAGTGAGGGAAACAATTAAGGGGTGGCGTGTTCCCTCCGTTGGCTTTGGTTCGCTCACGTGGACTGTGAATGCCGGAAATGGGAAGAATATGGTGTGGATTAGGTGGTACATAGCTACCCTCGGGGAATGTGTGATTCGTGTCACGAATAAATGCGAGAGACTCTTGTGACTGAGGTATGAGAAGCATGGGGATAAAGAAGTTAATTTAGCGTCCGTGGAATGAAATAACTGGAGATTTTATTGAAAACAAAATTTATCTGCAGTTACCAGTCCTTCTGGAATTTAATATTGAACGATCGTGCAAAGAAAATTAACCTTGCAATGATTCACTATACATTCCTATTATATTTCTCGATGATATTAGACATGTACATAATGCGGTACGCATTTGCGTGAGGAACTCCATAATCATTGATAGCTTCAGGGTATCGACGCTGCCTCGTGAAATAATTATAATTTATCTACGCGTAGCTCACAGAGTTAATTAATTCGTATGACGGAGGATATAATGCTTCGGTGAACAGATAAACTATAATTAATAATGTCAGCTGCATGTATACAATTGGCATAATCGTTTATAAGCGGGAAATTACTTGAGGCGATTTAATTGCAGTCAATTGTATATACAGCACTGCAAAATGACTTTTGACATGTCACTTATAGTGCATGCATTAAGTAACGGATCCTAAAAAAGATGAATGCAATTAACTAATAGGTCACCAAATTAATAATCGTCAATTATTAAATACTATAAGTTTTTCTTTAAGTGTTTCATCTCCTTTCCAAGTGATCAGTCGATATACAATAACTATACATATGTGACCTATGAATGTCTGACCATAAAATATATATACTACTACATCAGCTATATTTTGTTATTTAGTTTCATTTTGTCGTTGACTTTTACAAACGTCTTCAAAATCTGTCGTAATTCGAGCGAGCTCGTATACATCGTTGTCCAAGAACAGTGTGCGTCACGGAATTATGAATTAGGAGGGAGCGACTTAATTGTGACCGCAGGCCTCTGGACCGGCAAGCGATACGGCGATGTAACGAACAAAAATTTTGTATTCTTGATCTCGTTAAGCGAACGATAATTAACGGAAAGATAATTATTCTAGTTAGAATTGCTTCAACCAGAATTGTTTCAACCAGAAGCTAAAGTTAAAGTCTTTTTAATTGATAGAAGATCGACCATACCCAAACTTTTATTTTCGATTTTGGTGTATAAACACAATTTATTTATCTTTGTATTCTAAAAATGTTTCAGTTCAAATTCTAACGAAATTTTTAGTAATTATTATAACGTATATCACACAAGATTATTATATTTATATTCACCTGAGCGTATTTTTTGTAGTCATGTAAAATTTATTATATTGTTAAGGTATACAGTTTCCCCACAAAATGCCGCAGTTTATCTTCGCAAACGACCGTAGACGAAGCCACGTTAAAGACAGTGACGTTGAAACCTACAGGGAACTCGCATTAGGGATCTCCCGGTTGGCGTAACATATTTGTATTTTCCCGGTAATTACGGGCTCCTCGACTGCTCGATCATCGTCTCAGACAGCGAGGGTCGAACAAGGGTAAACGAATCGCTCGTTCGTGGTCCGTAGTGTTCTCAGCTGCGCGCCCTACTCCCATCTCTCTTGCTTCTCGATAATTTAATTGGATCTTTGTGTTTGTTCGACCGTGGCAAACTCCGGCCGCGAGACAGATAAAAGGTTTGGATAGCGAAAGTCCTCTCTAACAGGATTCGTCAAAGATGCACTAGCCAGCCTATATTGGATACCTGCTGAACTTTCGACTGTTTTGCGTTAATTGGACTTTCCTCCCCCATTACTAAATCCAGCTGTTAGGACTGGCTGTGCTCCTTTTTTCGCGTGACGTTTGCTGCGGTTTGCTCTGCGTGGGTGTTCGTCGCGTAGTCGATAATTAAACCGATTTCATTCAACGCCTCTGGCTTTCACTAGATGAGCGGTTTTGTTAGTCGAGCAAGCATCGAGCGAACGAAATTTTCGCGCTGTTCGTCTGCCACACCTTCGTCAAAAGCATATTTAAAGAAAAATAGCAAAGTGACAAAAATTCCAACTATAATAAAAAAATATTATTGTTTCCAAAGGCTTATGAAAAATAAATCGTTTATAAAACTCAACAATTTCGTTCTGCGCTGAATGTGTTTCATTAATACGCATGATATTTCGAGTAATATTATTGAGTTCAGATTACACTTGTCGCTTAACGAAACTCTTGCAAACTTGTAACTGATCTCAAACCGAATTTCATCGTCGACGCGAATCGGTCGACACTTCATCCGATTTCACGATTACGGCCTCTAGCTCTCGTTATCATATCGATCAGCCACTACAAAAACGGGTAACAATCCACTTAGTCGCGCTGGAACCAGCTACGCTCATGATCGTCGCGGACAATGGAAAAGGTCGCGTGGGAAATACCAGTTCTACGTAACGAGAATTTCTACGTTCCGGTTTTTTTTTTCCCTCGCGCCGCGCCGTTCGAAGCCGAAGAAAATTCGATTCGCATTTTCGACGAGCATTCGGACCGCGAACGGGACACGGGAATAAAAAGCGAAAACAGAGCGGGAATACTAGCCGCGCGCGGAGTGTCGCAATAAAATATTTATATCTCTATTTGCATTTTAAAAGCCGGAACCCGGTTCCTGTTCCCGACGCGGTCCGGCTTTTAATTGCCGAGGCCCTCGCACGTTATCGTTCCTGCTGTCCACGCTACATCGATTATAAATCCTTTTTTCCTGTTATCGCTCGGAACGCGTCGGACTGATTTAGGGCGGCGTTGCTGTGTTTCAATTTTCAATGACCGCTTCCGGCTCGTTTGCTCGTTTCCTTACCCCGCTTCATTTCTCCTTGTTTCCTCTACACGCTATTTATTTGCCGTTTCGAAATGATAAATATTAATCACGAGTGAAAGGGAATTTCTGTTTTCATTAATACTCCACGTTTTATAT
>NW_017179104.1:8444-8953 GCF_001652005.2 Ceratina calcarata
TAAATATTATAAAATGTATGAATCTGAAATAATTTTCTTACTGCCAAGAAATTGCATTTTTCTTATATATAAATTTATTAGATCTGACTTGCCGGGGGTATTTCTGGCACAGATTGGAATTACGTAAAGTACTCGAAGGGCGTATCTTTCAGGAATCATGGGTGCACGTTTGCCGGTAACATTTCAAACGGAATCTCCATTCAAACTTGCCAAAAGGCATTCGCATCGACGATTACGGTGGTAACGGTATACCGATTTTCCAAAAATATAAAGAACGTCCGTCGAGGACGTAGTATAACGGACACGTGTCCAAGTTTCGAAGTGCCTTACTATTGGAGAACTATCAGTCAGCGCGTTCTAACGTTACTTTTTCCATCGCTGAGTACATACATGGTATTTAGTCTACATACTATGTGCGGCCATCTTTACACTGAAGCTTATATAGACTCGGCGAGTACGTTTCCCACGGCACGAGCAAAATACACTGGACGGCTTCTGAAGTTAAATGA